>NW_017307325.1:300306-340656 GCF_000935625.1 Nanorana parkeri
AGAGCCAGCTGTCAGTCACGCAGCTGGGCGGATCCCGGCGCAATTGTCGGGATCCGCTTCAGCTGCGGCGTCTCAGTATACCGCGAGCTACAGCTCGCGGTATACTGAGCCTAGGGTGACGGGAGGACGCTAGTTTTTGTCCTCCCGTTACCCTAAGGAGAACTATGGGGGAAAGCCTTAACCTAATAGTTCTTCTTTAAGTGCTGAAGCAAAAATGTAAAGAAATACTTTGTTGATCTGAATTAATTATTGAAAAAAGTTTTAGAGCTTAATATTACCTAAGCCAAGATCAAGATTTGAATGATATAGTATTCCAAATTTCAGGGACCCCAGGACACTTTGCAAGGCATCTGAACAATACATTCACCTCTAGGCTCCTCCTTTTCACATCTGCAGTCACTTTATTGGGTTTAAAATGAACACTGAAATCATTGTACAACAGTGGAAATCACAAGGGATCTGTTCCTGTCCCACCATTATGACTGGTACAAGGAGCACAGAAAGGAAAGGTCTTAAGGTGCCCATACACTGCTCGATTCTCGTACGAGAATCGCGGGAAATCGTGTGAACGAAAACGTGCGACCGTTTCTACTGTACGGTCGCAATTCTTTTGTCTAAGGAGCACGCTAAAAAACCAGCCGAGAATCATACGATTTTCGGCTGGTTAGAACGGTGCTCGGGAGACAAATGCCGAACGGGCCGGTGTGCGCACGCGCACACTGCCCGTTCAGCATTGCGGTCATCGGAAGCCCGCCCCCCTGCGATGATCGAGAGTGCGATCTGCCTGTCCAAGATGGGCAGATCGTACTTTTTTTAATCACTTTACAACCATCGCAAGACTAAGGTCTTGCGATGGTTGTACAGTGTATGGCCACCTTTACACTTGCACGGGAACATAATTTTTTGACCTGCTCATCAGCGGATGGCTGTGGAGGAATAATGGCCACAAGAAGCTCCTGTTATGCACTCTATATTCTTTTAGGGCCCATTCACGTGTTTGCTCCCCAAAACACACGCATGGAGGCGTGTTGCCACAATGCATGGAAATGCACCTGCTCAAAGTGTGCCTTTTATTGTATATGGCATCCCAACGCAGTGCTCAGAAGACCCTAATGCATAATGCACCGCAGAGCACCACAACACGTGCGATGACGTCACAGCGGGGTGTCACCCGGTACCTGCTTCGGGTAACACCCGGCCTCGGGACGCCCCTGTTTAGAGTTGCCCTTTAGGTGACCAGAGACTCATATTGAAGAGATCCAAGAAGGTAGACAGCAGGAGTGCAGTAAGTGGGCATGACATTCATCAGATCCAGTTCAATCATTTCCATTATTGCCCTCACAACAAGCCGGTGCTGGAGGAGCTATAATATGAAATACAACAATAAACGAGCATTCCGATGCTAATTGAAAACAACGGGACATAATTTATGTGCTGCCGGCACGCACACAAAAACAGATGATGAATTAAATATACTTTTACTGTCATTGCAAGATTGAAACTCTCACATTCAAAACTGTTGCAAAGGGTGAGAAAAAAAGTCTGTGGACCAACTATTTAATAAGTCCTATGGATATCCCTCCACACTCCTTACCAGCATGCCCCGAGAAGATGGGTAGTTAAGTGGTTGTGGAAGGCACCGCTCAATCCAAGAAGTGAAGTGTCCAAAAAAATCCTCTTCATTGACGTATGCACATGATGCCACAAAGACGGCAATGCATCAGGGCCAACTATTAATTGACTTGTGGATAAAGATGAAATCAGGCTCATTGAACCCAGTCGGCACCTGAGCTCCTCTGAACACTGAAGTGCTGCCCAATCAGCTGCCGGCTGGTGCATTCCCACAAAGGGGTGGGACTTGTGCTGATGTCATTGACCTTGCATGGCCACATTAGGTCAATTATGTCACTGCATCCTGCCCCTTTGCTTAGATGTAGCTGTGGGCAGGGAAATGCCAACAGAAGTAGTTTACTTCCATGTTTGGAGGAGTGTGGAGATGCTCAGGTTCAGACTGGGCCCGGTCAGAACCTGAACTCATCCCTACTCGTGAGCTATGGAAAGATTTGAGGTTTCAGTGCAGCATTGTCAGCTCGCTACAGGAAGTTAGGAGCTCACTAGATTTCTGTTGCACTTATTGAACAAATTTAACAAAATGCTTTCAATAATATATTAATCACTTGCTGTCCACCCGTTGTAAATAAACAGACAGAAGGCAAGCTCCCATCAGCGGGGCGCTGTAAATATACAGCTTTGTTTTTCCGCTTGTGAACACACCATCAGGTGTAAACAGCTGGTTAAAGGCTGTTACACATACAAGCGATTGGCGGCTCTATAGCCATCCGATCGCTTGTATGTGCAGCCCTGCATTGTGTGTTCCTCCCCTCCTTCAGCACCAACACCCCCACCCCCCCCCCTCCTCCACCGCCGTTACCTTCTATCCCGGGCTCTGCTGTCCCCTCTGCTGTTCCACTTGCTGAGCTCCTCTCTGATCTCTGAATGCGGAAGTTGTGTGCATTACATAACTGTATTGTGGCTGCTATAGAGAGATAAGTAGCTGGTGAAGCAGATCTCTGCTTCATCAGCTTCTTTGGGGGTTCCTAGGTGACATTAGGGGTCTTAGAGACCCCTAATGTCTCCATAAAGAGGGCATGTCAGTGTGCCTGTGCTATCACATAGGGGGCTTGTTATCCCCCCATGTTATAGCAATAACGATAAGTGTTAAAAGAAAATAATTCAAAAATAGTAAAGAAAAAATAAATAAATTTTTAAGTCCCCCACCCCCACATATACGCACATATAAACGTAAAATATGTGACAACTGTGCCAACGATCGAAAACGACAATTGCGCTGCACATGTTTCACATCACTGCTAATGTCAGAGTGAGAGCAATCATTTTAGGGCCATCAATCACTGATAACACTAAATTGATGAGCGGGTAAAAGCTTTTAAATTGTCGCCTATGGGCAATTTTGGGTATTGCCGTTTTCTGCGATTTCGTAGGCACGCACAATTTTAAGGCTTGACATGTTTGGTGTCTATTTATCCGACTGGATTTATCCTTCGGCTCTTTAGTGAATAACCCCCTAGGCACATGATCCTCGGTCCTGCAGCAGTGAGTGCTCACCTCTCTCCCCCTGTGGAATGTCGCTCGGTGTCCTTACGTCCAATGCAAGTCAATGGACCTCCATAAGATGTGATGGCATCAGTGGTACTTAGACCACCAGAGCCTGGGGGAGAAGCAGCAGAGACCGGTCTAGCAGCCAGGCAGGATTGAGCAAAGGGTTTATATTTTTTCATTCATAGCCCCTAGACCAAAAGGAGCACTTAACCCTTGCAGTGCAGGGGTAGCTCCACTGAGAGGGTTAATTTTTAAAATGCCAGGAGTTCTTCTTTACTAAAGCTAATATGAAGTAGGTAATTAATAGAGTACAGGCTCACAATACAGAGGCACTTTCATCCAAATTAGGATAATATATAAAAAATAATAATGTATGCGTGGCACAAAAGTTGCCCAACTTTTAATGAAAGCCTGTACTTATTGGTATATTTAGAATTAAGATTTAGGCAATAGTACTTTTAAATGAGCCCTATACAGCTCCCACCCTTGTGTTCCATGGAACCTTTTTGGTTCCATGGAACACAATCTTTCTTCGGGGTTGATGTAAAACAATAAGACTATTCTGTTTCAATGCACCACAATGCGCAATTCATTTGAACTGGCTGCCTGAACACAGAGCACATTAAACATGTGCGTCAACGTTACGCACCAAAATGGCAAAGTGTGAATGGGCCCCAAGGAATATTGAATGAATTTTCTGTTAGCTGGGTAGCATTCTTAGATCAGGAACTGCTTTCACCTGCTGTCTGGAATTGCTCTTCAATGAGTGTAATTAGAGAGGGCATTTGTATGTGGTGATGGAGACCACGTGGGCCCCTCGGGGAGCTGAGATCTGGTCACAACTATGACCTCTGCAACCCCTATTCCTACACCACTGCACAGACACTTTTCCTCGCTGAGACGTCAAGCGGTTCATAAATCCTTCATGGATTCTTGCTTTCTCAAGGAGCGCATTAAACATTTAAGAAGAGGATGAACAGGCTGAATGTTTAACAGTTAAGGGCCAGAAGATTCACAGGAGCAAATTATGCATTGTAAGATTTGTAGTTGACCAAATGGATGTTTGTGGTGACCCATGGCTGTTCTTTTACAGATCCTCAGTCAGCAGCAGCAGCAGCAGATGATGGATATCTAAAGCCTGTATGGTCACAAGTGAAGAGATTGGGCTTGGTGTGAACCCAAGAAGTGGTCAGTGCCTTGGTCTACGTGACAGTGGCAGGGATTACAGTATTCATTATATTCATATCTAGTAAAAATGGGCCCCGAATTCTCAAAAGGGGCCCTTTTGCCCTATACAGTCTGCACAAATGGTTTGTCCAGTTCTGGAGTTTCCAAGAGGTTTAGGAACATGATGGGTGACTGCACATTGATGACCACTAGAAATGAGTCTAGGCTTGGTCTAAACCCAGTTCACCAAAGCCCCCTCAGAGCTTCCTCCTGACCCAATCAGTTGCAAGGAGGTGCCTTCCCCACCCCACAGCTATACGTCACAAAGAGGCAGGGAATGCTCCCTCCGCCACTGCTGACAATTATTGGGTCGGGAGGAGGGGATGGCGGTCAGAGTTTTGAGCAGGATTAGGCAAACTCAGGAAAATTGGGTTTTCACTGAGCCCAGCCTCATCTCTAGTGGTCACCAGTGCACAGGGTAACCCCTCACTTTGTTAAACCTCTTGAAGACTGCAGAAATTACAGTCTGTATAACTATCTCATGACAGGTTCATTTTAAATTACATTTTTGCTTTTATCGTGTCCCCAGCTAAAATAAATACATATTAGGACTTGCAAGTGACTTAGGTGCATTGCTCTCAAATGTCTCCGTAAAGATCCTTTCTGTTCAGGGTTTTTGACTGATAGCAAGCTCTTGTTTGACACTGCGGTTTATGTCAAACGTTCTTTGAAAGCACATCTATAACATACAAATATCAGAGATGAAAACCTGTTTTTGAAGGTACAAGCTCCATGGAAACAATCCTTATTCTAGACCTGGAACTCAGAACATGATTGTTCCAGGTCGGTGAGATACCAAGGCTATGACTACCCCATAGTTTGTTTGTTTTTTCAAATTCTTTATTGGCTGAAGAAAACATCAGATATAACAATACAATGTGATTGAAAGCAGAATCAGTTATATACAATCTTTAAGGCACGTTGAGAAACGGTCTACACCTTGTCAACGCAAGCATATCCTATCCAAAAAATCGCATCGGGAATAGGTGGAAACAGCTCAGTACAGTAGTTGATTCAACAATACTTTAGACTCAGTGATGACATTCTGTACGTTGAAGCTCTGTGACTAAGTACTATATCCAACATCGGATAGTGTCTCAAGGTCGAGGGGAAAATGAAAGAGGAAAGAAAGTGGAAAAGGTAGAAAGGAGTCGAGGTCCCGGCCGGAACCCGCGACGCCAGCCGGCGTCCAAGGTCGCATCGGGGTTATTCCCATCCGAGCCACCCCAGATGTCTTCATTTCAGTCCGGGTGACGAAGACCCGATCAGGCCAAGACTACACCATAGTTTACTTATTTACTCCATACTGCTACAACCTGTGTAGGTCTTTGACCTATGTAGGACTTTAGTCTTTACTAGACTTGCTTCCATTCTTATTTGTTTGTTTTTTTAAACCTCCATCTTTGCACACCCAAACTTTTTATATCTTCTATATCGATCATTTTAGTGGACGACCTCGTCTTGTTGGCCCTTTCAAATAAAAATGACTGTGTTATTCTCTTTTTATCCATTTTTACTACGTAGCTCAACCGACCTAACCTCTTCACCTTGGTTTCCAAGACAGCGTGACACTTTGTACATTGCCTCGAGTTCATCATTAGTTTCCACTCTCCACCACAAATGAGGCCATAGATTCTCCCTAATTATTTTCCCCAAAACTCCTCAGCTGATCTTCTTCTGTTTTGGTTAGACTTCATGTTTCAGCTGAGAAGGTCACTATGGCTTTATGACTTTCCTATATATAGTAATCTTTGATGTCCAAAGAAGCAGCAATTTGAAGCTCTTTTAGCTCACATTTCTGCCTGTGTGCCAGTATATATACAGCCCTCATAGCATTCAACTGCAGTTTTCATTCTCACCGAGCCTTCAAATGATCTTCCCATTAAAACACTATTATATGAGAAGGTGAGCTACTCTGTTAAATATTGTTCCAGTTAAATTTGAACATGCTTACCATATACGTACATACGTACATGATATTTGGGTTGGATGTTTGGAAGTGCTTCTCCTTGCTTTGTATATTAAACCCTGAGTATTCAAGGAACTGTACTGCATGTGTACTTTTTTTTTAGCTTTGCCCATATCTTTATCATGTGCTGTTTTTTGTTTTTTTCTTGGCACTCTTAAGTTTTTTGGCACGTAATTCAAAGATTTATATGTCTGTATTATTATTATGATTATTATAATACAGGATACAGTTTGCGCATCGCTTTACAATATAAGGAAGACATTACAATCACAATACAATTCAAGACAAGATGGCAAGGAGGTCCCTGCCCCTGAGGGCTTACAATCTAAAAGGGAGGGGCCAGTGATACATGAGGAGGTAGCTGTGTGGGGATGAATTGTTTGAGAATGTGATGGTTGAGCGGTTAGGTTGAGGTGGGATAGGCTTCCCTGAAGAGATAAGTCTTAAGGGATCACCTAAAGGCAGTCAGAGTGGGAGATAGATGGACAGGTTGGGGTAAAGAGATCCATAGGATGGGAGGGGTCCTCTAGGGAAGTCCTGGAGGCGAGCATGGGAGGAGTTGACAAGGGAGCAGGAAGTCTTTGGAAGACCGGAGGGGATGGTCAGGGTGATACTTTAAGACAAGGTTTGAGATATAGCCGGGGGCAGAGTTGCGGATGGTTTTGTAAGTAATTGTTAATAACTTGTTTCATCCCAAATCCAAGAAGTTCATTCTTAATTTAAAGTGCACCTGCGCCCAGACTATGGACATTAAAAGTATATACATATTTTCAACAAGCAGTTAGAGAGCTTTATACAGTAAATGCCCAATTATTCTGCACCCACGGGGATCAGTGGGTGCCGGATAACTGTAGTTTCTGGTTGCTTAAGAGTTAATAGTACCTCTCAAGCAATCACCGTACCCAGTGTCCCGCTCCTCTGTTCAGAGGTCAGCAGGATAAAGTAAACAATGGGGAGCAATAACCAGCCTAATATAAGACATTTTTAATTGCAATAGCCAATAGCAGGCTGGCTATTGCTCCTCATTGTTTACATTCTGCTGCTGACCACAGAATCTAGCCACCATTACAACCTACTGTTTTAGGCTGGTTGGCCATCAGTATGGGCTATGGAAACCATATATTCTATGGAGTTGGTCTAACACACCAATGAGAAAGGTTATAGTGTGGTCAGGCAAAAGGAACCCTTCACCCCTTCACTAATACCAATGCAACAAAGTAAATGTATATCTCATCTCATGTCCATCATGTATTCATATATGTATTTATTGCTCATTATACACAGAGTGGCCAGATTATTATGACCACCTGACGTTTGTAGGCAGATTAGCTATAATTTCGCGCTGAAGTTGCTAGAGGGCCAGACCATTATAAATAGGGAAGCAGGTTGTTTACCACGACAGTAGAAGTGATTTGTTTCTGAAGATACGGGTACACAACGCGATTTAACAGCTGCGTGACTGACAGCTGGCTCTGCCTATCTAGAGGCAGAGCCAGCTGTACCCGCCCCGTCCCTTCCGCCAGTCAGCACTGGCGGATCGGAGCGGGGAGGGGGGAATTCAGCCCCTCCCCTGTCACGGCAGAGAGCCGTGACAGGATCGAGAGGTGAGCGAACGCCGGTATGTGTTCGCTCACCTCCCGATCTACTGAGCCGACCTGTGACGGTCTCATTGTCACAGGTCGGCTAGAACTATGAGGTGAGTGAAAAGCACTCACCTCATAGTTCTCCTTTAAATGTTCAAGAGCAGCAGGGTCTGAACGTGCGAATTGTGGCCGTCAGCGACTAGTCAATGTTAGGGCAGAACGGCGAGTGGCAAGACTGGTACAAGACAACAGAAGGGCAACAGTGCATAAAATTAGTGGTGTCAGATTCCTCGCATCACCTTTCAACATCTCGTGGAGTCAATGCGAAGAAGAATCGCCGCAGTATTGAAGGCAAAAGGTGGACCAGTGAACTACTGATGGGGTGGTCATAATAATCTGGCCACTCAGTGTATAGGACAATGGGTAAAAAACATCTTTGTGCCCCGCCCCGCCCCACACACACACACACACACACACACAGACACACATATTGCTGGGCAGCAGAAGGTGTGTATGTGATGGCAGCATGGATAACTGGGGTGCAATGAAGAAGGTTTTACACTTCTTCCTGAAACCCTCTTGACGTAGAACATCCATCAACAGAACATATTTTTCCTGACCCATGAAACAGTTAAAGAACAAAATGCTAGACACAAAATATCCCAGCTGCATCCACATTAGCGGCAGGCTGTGGGAGCCATGTGTCTCCTCTGTTCACAGGTCCTCACACCGAATGTATTCATTACTTTTTCAGCTGCACAACATGACTGATAAGTTCTAATGAGCCAGCTAAACTCTGAGATAACAAAACAAATTATATTTTCTTTCTTTTGCCTCTTACCGGGTTCATTTTAATTTTCCTAGTTTCAAAGAGAAGATAGATTGAATATTTACCTTTTTAATCCCGAGCCACCAGAAATGTAAATATTAATGGAGGAAAATAATGACAAAGCAGAGGAAAATTGCTGTCCGCCTCTTTTTTTTTTTTAGTTGCCCTTGGTTCCATGGCTCAACGCTTCTGTTAGGGTGCTTAGGGCGATGCTGGGGGGCAATAACTAATGTGCATTGTTATACAAGAGATTATTGTAGAGATTTCCCAACTTGGTCAACAGCTGCTGCTCGCGGCTGAAGCGGATCCTGACAATTGTGCCGGGATCCGCCCAGCTGCATGACTGACAGTTGGCTCTGCCTATCTAGAGGCAGAGCCAGCTGTACCCGCCCCCTCCCCCGTCCGTTCCGCCAGACAGCGCTGGCGGATCGGAGCGGGGAATCCAGCCCCTCCCCTGTCACGGCAGAGAGCCGTGACAGGATCGAGAGGTGAGCGAACGCCGGTATGTGTTCGCTCAGTTCCCGATCTACTGAGCCGACATGTAACAGTCTAATTGTCACAGGTCGGCTAGAACTATGAGGTGAGTGAAAAGCACCCCCCTCATAGTTCTCCTTTAATAGCTATGCTGAGTATTAATTTGTAAGTGCCATCTATCGGCTTTATATGTGAAAATCTATCCGCTCTTCATCTTTACAGCCTCCTGTGTCCCCTGCCTGTCTATTGCTTATTGTCAGTGATCCCGCCGCAGGTGACCCCACACCTGCACAGGTACCCTTACAGGCAGACCAAACACATGTGACCACACGGACCAGGTATCTAGAGATAGAATACCAATACAGACAGAATTTATGTAATTTTTTTTTTTTAAATGCTTAAGTGGAACAGAGGATGTTTTTCACAGGATTCCCACTTAAAGCTAAACTCTGGCCAAAAACAAACAAACATATTTCTCAGTAGCCACAGAGGAAATAAATCCAGGCACCAAATGCCTTTTCAACTGCAGATATTACCTTGGAAAAGGAGCAGTGACATCACTGTACTGTACATCTTTTGTACAGAGAGCAGAGCTGTGGGAAGGATCTAGCAGGTCGCACCTACTATAGAATTCCACAGGAGGGGGCGGAGACAAGACCAGCCACCCTGCACAAGAAGAGAGAGCAGCAGTGAGCAGTCTTCATTACAGGAGGGGCGGAGACAAGACCAGCCACCCTGCACAAGAAGAGAGAGCAGCAGTGAGCGGTCTTTATTACAGGAGGGGGCGGAGACAAGACCAGTCACCCTGCACAAGGAGAGAGAGCAGCAGTGACCGGTCTTTATTACAGGAAGCTCCAAGTCTCACACTCATATATATACAGTATGCATTGCTATTGAAGATACAAAAATGCACCTTTAATGGCATTCAAGAATATGGCCTCCTGAATGCCTGTAAACCAATCCAATGGAGCATCTGTGGGAGGTGCTGTAAAAAACAAGACCGATCCATGGAGGCCGATCACCTCACAACTTACAGGACTTAAAGCAGGGTTGAGCAACTCCGGCCCTCTAGCTGATGTGGAACCACAAGACATTGTAAGACTGACAGTTACAGGGATGAATCCCAGAAGCAGGAGCATGCTGGGATTTGTAGTTAAAGCACAGCTAGGGGGCCACAGTTGTCCACCCCTGAATTAAAGGATCTGCTACTGACAGCTTGGTGCCAGATACCACGGCATACCTTCAGAGTTCTAGTGGATTCCATGTAGGGCCGGTGCGGCCACTAGGCAGCCGCCTAGGGCACAGCCTCGACCACTCACACCAGCCCCCCGTCTATTTCAAATTGCAAAAGCCAAGAGCAGGCTGGCTATTGAAACCCCACCCACTGAGCAGAGGAGCAGAACTGAGAGACAACTTTCCCTCTCAGGTCCGCTCCTCTGCTCAGTGGGTGGGGTTTCAATAGCCAGTCTGCTATTGGCTATTTCAAATTAAAATTGCCAAAAGCAGTGTGGCTATTGCTCCCAGCTGCATTCATCCCCCTGCCACCTGCAGAAGCTAGCCGATATGAGAATGGGGCTGCTTGGGGGGGGGGTGCAAGTAGCTGGTCCTAGGGCACAAAATAGTCTAGCACTAGCATAGTCTAGTAGGGGGACCTACTCAATTATAGGGGAGTTGGTCATAATGTTATGGCTGATCGCTGTGTATACAAATTGGTCAATTCACTTTCCGTCTTCCTTGTTGGCCTCCTTATTTAAATCCAAAGAGATTTGTTTGTTTGTTTTAAATTTCATTAATACCATTTACAAAAATTGTTTTGCTGCAAAGATATGTAATGCACAGGAAATATATTGGCTCTCGTTGTGCTGGACAAGCTGAGAGGGAAGGTTATCATGTTAAAAGTTTAAACAAGTACAAGCTAATATTAAATCCAAACACTGATTTTATTTAATTTCTTTTTTGTTATATAATTTCTTTTATAATGTCTTGTCTTCTGAAGAACACACAGTGCAGAAACAGGACTATAGAAAGGCTGATTAAGATGAAAAAGAAACAGGTTCTTTTGATAATAAGCTGTTAGGTCCAAAGCGGCCTGAGAAGATAAAAATAGCAAAGGGAAAAAAGAAAATAACAGATAAAATGCAGGATCAGGATGTCACGCTGCCGGAATATATACTGTTGTTTAACAGCCTGGTTACAGTAGCAGAGAAAAGCTTAGAGGAAACATCATAGGAAGGGCGTGTACAGGGACGACTAAGGGGGTGAAATACCACCTACAGCGGTGATTCCCAGTCTGGGTGTGAAGGTGATATGGTTCCCGTCAGTGGTGATGGTAAAAGAATGAGGCGCAAATAAAATGGAATGGCTGCCGGAGTTGACAATCACAGATATTTTTTCATATTATTTATATTAGTGTGTATATATTATTATTATTTTACACACACACACACACACACACACACACACACACACACACACACTATATTGCCAAAAGTACACAGCCAAAAGGCCTTTACACGCACATGAACTTTAATGGCATCCCAGTCTTAGTCCGTAGGGTTCAGTATTGGGTTGGCTCCGCCCTTTGCCGCTATAACAGCTTTAACTCTTCTGGGAAGGAGTCCACAAGGTTTAGGAGTGTGTCTATGGGAATGTTGGACCATTTGTGAGGTCAGGTACAGATGTTGGAGGAGATGGCCGGGCTCGCAGTCTCCGCTCTAATTCATCCCAAAGGTATTCTATGGGGTTGAGGTCAGGACTCTGTGCAGGCCAGCCAAGTTCCTCCACCCCAAACTCCCCCATCCATGTCTTTATGGACCTTGCTTTGTGCACTGGTGCGTAGTCATGTTGGAACAGGAAGGGGCCGTCCCCAAACTGTTCCCACAAAGGTGGGAGCATGAAATTGTCCAAAATGTCTTGGTATGCTGATGCCTTAAGAGTTCCCTTCACTGGAATTAAGGGGCCAAGCCCAACCCCTGAAAAACAACCTCACACCATAATCCCCCCTCCACCAAACTTTACACTTGGCACAATGCAGTCAGACAAGTACCGTTCTCCTGACAACCGCCAAACCCAGACACGTCCATCGGATTGCCAGACAGAGAAGGGTGATTGGTCACTCCAGAGAACACGTCTCCACTTCTCTAGAGTCCAGTGGCGGCGGGCGTTACATCACGGCATCCCACGCTTTGCATTGCACTTGGTGATGTAAGGCTTGGATGCAGCTGCTCGGCCATGGAAACCCATTCCATGAAGCTCTCTACGCAATATAGTGTATACACACACACATTATTTATATACACACACACAAAGTGATATAGGAGTATATAAAGCTGGCCATACACCAGTAGAATTTCAATCCAAATTTTTTGAAACAAAATTCTCAGAATTAATGGGGTCACATTGGTAATCGTTTTCGACCTTGTGACAAAAAAAAATCCAAGGAGCAGAATCTAAATGTTTTTGCAAACAAACTAAATTCTAACAGTGAATGCGTTTTTTCATTAAAGGAGAACTATAGGGTCAGTGTTTTTCCCCATAGTTGTCCTTGGGGTAACGGGAGGACACAAACTAGCGTCCTCCCGTTACCCTAAGCTCAGTATACCGCGAGCTACAGCTCGCTGTATAATGAGACGCCGCAGCCGGAGCGGATCCCGACTTAGATGACGGGATCCGCCCAGCTGCGTGAGTGACAGCTGGCTCTGCCTATCTAGAGGCAGAGCCAGCTGTACCCACCCCCTCCCCCGTCCGTTCCGCCAGTCAGCGCTGGCAGATCGGAGCGGGGAGAGGGGAATCCAGCCCCTCCCCCTGTCACGGCAGAGAGCCGTGACCGGATCGGAAGGTGAGGGAACCCGGTATGTGTTCGCTCACCTCCCGATCTACTGAGCTGACCTGTGACAGTCTCATTGTCACAGGTCGGCTAGAACTATGAGGTGAGTGGAAATCACTCATGTCATAGTTCTCCTTTAAGGAAAGTCCATTTATTCCAAAATGAAATGTTAATATCAACCAAAATTTCGAACAACATTCATCAAGTGTCTGATGGCGTTATCAAATGTTCTGGTTAGGGCTGTAACAACTAATCAATAAAATCGTTAATAATCGATAACGAGAATCGTTGTCGCCTGCGTTGGAACGTCCGGTACCTCAATGCCCTGCATTCCAGTGCGGTGAGAATGCAAAAGATTGTGCATGCAGTTTTATTCTGAAGTAAACTTTATGTTTGTAGCTCTCCATTTGTGTTTTTTAATTTTAAATAAAAGATGGTATTAATGTTTTTTATCCAATTAATCAAAAAAATAATCGTCCCACTAATCGATTATGAAAATTATCGTTCCCGCAGCCCTAGTTCTGGTGAGATTTTTCGTATGAACGTTCCTATATGTATCTACCAGTGCGTGGCCGGGTTCAGGTAGTGAGAAGAAAACTTGCAGGAGGCTCCAATATCACGGGGCTGACTGCTGGCTTTGCCGCAACCAATGAGCAAGCTCTATGGAGTTAACAGGGGGAGGGCTCTATAAGCATGACGAAAGAAGACCCGCTTGAATATTTTGTTAACCCTTGCGATGGAGCTACCCCCGCACTGCAAGGGTTAAGTGCTCTTTTTGGGTCAAATATTAAAAGGATATACTCACCCATTCCTCAGTTCCTCTGAGCCATCTTGCTCTTAGACTGGTCCCTGGAGCCTCTCTCTCCCTCTGCTGCAGAGATCTAAGGTGCCTGAGTCCTCAAGTTCTATACACAGTGTATAGGACGTGAGGACGCCATGGGACATACCATCGCTGGAACGGAGGAGACCGGCAGGAGGGAGCGTTGTTACAAGATCGGGTGAGTATAACTTTGTTATTTTTGACCCTTGGTTTTTCCCCATAGTTCTCTTTAGGGTCACGGGAGGACATATACTAACCTCCTCCCGTGACCCAAAGCTCAGTATATAGAGGGCTATAGCTCGCTATATACTGAGAGCGCTGCAGCCGGGACGGATACCAACAATACTGTCTGGATCCGCCCAGCTGCGTGAGTGACAGCTGGCTCTGCCTATCTAGAGGCAGAGCCAGCTGTGCCCACCCCCTCCCCCGTCCGTTCCTCCACTCAGCGCTGGAGGATTGGAGTGGGGAGGGGGAATCCATGTGGGGAGTGGTGACTGACAGTCACCGCTCTCTGCAGGGAGACGATCGAGAAGTGAGCAGTTTCTGCTCACTTCCCGATCGATAGAGCTGACCTGTGACAGCTTCTTTGTCACAGTTCGGCTCTAACTATGAGAATGAGTGAAAATCACTCCCCTCCTAGATCTCCTTTAAGCCTTGCAGTGCGGGGATAGCCCCAGTCCAAGGGTTAATACAATTTGTTTTCCCGGAGTTGTTCTTTAAAGTGCCAGTGGACTGCAGCAGAGAAGAATCAGGTCTTCCCTATCAGATGGGGCTGCACAGTGTGGCAGAGTTGTGTAAACCTCAGCACTGGATGGACAAATACAAATCCATTGGCAGCTAACAAAACAGCTCCCCTATATGTATATCATTTGTATATGTAACTGCTTTGGATCGGCAGCAAACCATAAAGTGTTAAAAACAGCAAATCGGTCAGCTTGGTAAGTCTACCATTGCAAGAAATATGCGTTATGTCTTTATTTTTTTTTAAGTATTATATTTCATTTGCAGCTGGGGAAATATTATAGAAACTTGACGTCATATTCTCTATTGGTTTGCTACATTGTTGCCAGTTCTGTTGTAGAATACAACAGCACCAAAAAAGTTTTATTGCATTCAAATCCATACCATGTGACCAGGCAGTTCTCCATCCTGTACTGCAACGGCATAGCTTGGTCATGGACACACCCCCAGCCAGCTGATTGGACAGCATAGAATAAGCAACACCCCTATGCTCACTCTACATCCTCCTCCTGTCAGCGCATGTGCAGGCAGCAAAGTCTAGGAGCATGTTCCCACCAGCGAGTGTGCATTATGGTGCGTATTTTGTGCATGTGCTGGTGTCCATGGTATAGGGGTGTTACAATGAATCATAGGAATCATTTTTTGACACTCGCGATGTGCTGTGTGGTGTTGGTGCGCCTTTTTGTATGTTGTGCGTTGATCAGCACCTGGTGTGAACGAGCCCCAATGGCCCCTCGTGCTACACCCTCCCTGGTCCAGGTCGGAGCACTGCCATTGGGCGACAGTCAGGCAGTTACGGATTTACTCTCTCTGCTGCCCCAAGGCCAGGTGCCTCAATGTGCCCCCCTACCCGCCAACCGCCCCCCCCCCCCCCATGGAGAATGGCAGACCTGCAGGCTGCATACAATGTCACCGAGATCATTTGTACAAAACAAGCAGCGGCTTCTCTGCTGTACATTTAGCTCTGTTGGCCAAAGCAGGGCTAAATGTCAAAAATAACTACCCGTCTGGGCATCGGGAGATAGGAATTCTACACCCCTGCTGCCCCTCTACTCCCTACTGCCCGAGGTCGGGCCTTGGTTGGCCCTGTGGGAAATCCGGCCCTGGCAGTAGGCTCATCTAAAGACTTTGGTACTTCTAATAGCAGCAATTTTAATAGTGTACATTCACAGCACTCAAATACTTTCTAAAGTTGACACTTAACAAATAATAAATACTGCGTCCTTATATTCGCATTAACTTAAAGGAAAACTATGGGGTTAAGGCTTTTCCCCATAGTTCTCCTTAGGGTAACGGGAGGACACAGCCTAGCGTCCTCCCGTCACCCAAAGCTCAGTATACATAGCTGCTGCTCGCGGTATACGCGGATCCCGACAATTATGTCTGGATCCGCCCAGTTGCGTGACTGACAGATGGCTCTGCCTATCTATAGGCAGAGCCAGCTGTACCCGCCCCCTCCCCCGACCGTTTTGCCAGTCAGTGCTGGCGGAGCGGGGAGGGGGGAATCCAGCCCCTCCCCTGTCATGACAGCGAGCCGTGACAGGATCGAGAGGTGAGCGAACGTCGGTATGTGTTCTCTCACTTCCCGATCTACTGAGCCGACCTGTGACAGTCTCATTGTCACAGGTTGGCTAGAACTATGAGGTGAGTGAAAAGCACTCACCTAAAGGCCGTGACACACTGCACGCGAAGCAGCGCGGAGCGGTGGCGCGCTGCCTTTGCGAGCAGTGTGTCATGTCACTTTCTTCTCGGCACCTCAGCTTGCGAGAGCTCGCAGAGCTGAGCGTGCCGAGATGAACAATTTCAACTTCAGCCAATCGGCTCGCGCGTATAAAACGGCGCGAAGGGATGCGACGTCTGTCCGGTTGTTACAGACGAGCCGATTGGCTGAAGGTGCAGTCAATCATCTGACTGCACTCAGCTCACACACTGCACGCGAAGCTCCGTGCCGGAGAGCTTTGCTTCGCTTTGCACGGCTTCGCGTGCAGTGTGTCACGGCCTTTATAGTTCTCCTTTAAGCAGGGTATCAATCTCGAATGCCTTTCGCATCTTGTGCGCCGCTCGGCCAAAATAATAATCATCTGGCAGGCTGTCAGCCGCGTAGCGTTTCCGGGCGCTTTAACGGGGAATGGGTCAGTTAATTGACTCATTTATCCTGGAAGGTCTCAGAGTGCCAGCATTGTGAAGGGCTGTAAATGCCTCTTGTGCAGAACGACCCGCAGAGACGCAAAGTCCTTCACTGGCGGTGGAGGGGTCAGAGCAGGCAGCCTTGAAATGTGATCATTTCCATGAATGAGTATTCAGCAGCTGCACGCGTCTAGACTGGTGACTGGTTCACCTCCATTGCGGTGCCTGGCTGAGAATTCCAAATAGAGTGAACGCCCGTGATTGACATTACATGGAAGAGAACCAGTCTTGGTTTCTTTTTGGATAAATGGCAACCCGGTCGGTTCAAAGTGGACCGAGCATCTGGCTGTCCTATACACTCCCAATGTATTATTCCCAGGACTTTACCGTCAGTCCTCAGTATCACTCAGCAGCTTTCTTCAGCTCCAAGCATGTCATCACACTCCTGTGTAATACTCCAGATGAGACACAAGACATTCCAAAAGGCAAGAACGCTGTAGATGGCCCTCAGTTGAGGTTTATCATGGGGAAAATGTATCCTATGGGGTAGAAGGGGATGTGATTCAGCCAGTTTGTATATGTGCCATGGAGGTGCTTCAATCAATTTATGTACTGCCACAGAGGCACCTCAAACTGATTGGTCTGCTACCATGGAGGAACCTCAACTGATTTATGTGCTGCCACAAGGGGTACGTGAACTGATTTGCCTGCCACCATGGAGGTTCTTAAACTGATTTATGTGCTGCCATGGAGGTGCCTCAACCTATTTATGTGCTACCATGGAGGTGCCTCAACCAATTTGCCTGCTGCCATAGAGGTTCCTCAACGGATTTGCCTGCTGCCATAGAGGTTCCTCAATGGATTTATTTATATGCCGTCCTGGAGGTGCCTTAACCAATTTGTCTGCTGCCATGGAGGTGCCTCAACCAATCTGTATACCACCATGGAGGTACCTCTACAAATTTATGTGCTGCCATAAAGATGCCACAACCGATCTGTGAGCTACCATGGAGGTATCTCTACCAATTTATGTGCTGCCATGGAGATGCCTCAACCAATTTGCATGCTGCCATGGAGGTGCCCCAACTGATTTACATGCTGCCATGGAGGTGCCTTAACCAATCTCTATGCTGCCATTGAGGTGCCTCAACTGATTTGTTTGCTACCATAGAGGTGCCTCAACTGATTTGTTTGCTACCACGGAGTTGCCTTAACTGATTCATATGCTGCTATGGGTGTCTCAACCAATGTATATGCTGCCATGAAGATACCTCAACTGATTTCTATTATACCATGGAGATGCTTTAACCAATTTGTATACTTCTATGGAAGTACCTCTACAAATGTGTGTGCTGCCATAAAGGTGCTTCAACCGATCTGTGAACTACCATGGAGGTGCCTTAACCAAATCATGTGATATCATGGCGGTGCCTTGTAAAATACTTAGATTCAAATTTGATTTGGCTTAAATATATATATATATTTACAGTGACCTCGTGCGTTTAAATGAAGCTTATGAATGTATGACTTTGAAGCAGACATATCCTTTGTTGTCCTTGAAATCTGAGCTATGTCAGAATTTGAAGAAACTGTAAGAGTTGGCAGCTGTTCGAAATATGTCAAGAGAAGGCTGTCCGTATTCAAAATAGGTTTGAAGAATGAAATCTTGATGACTAAAGTAGTTTTGGTCAAGCCATATAAAGAAAGTGTAGGAATCTGACGTCAGAAATGAGTTAAGAATATGCTTACATAGTATATGACCTTATAGGATAAGCCAATCATTTACGTCGATTTTGGAATATAAGCGACAGGCGACTTCACACTGGTCTCACTACATCACACTTCTTTACATCACACTACACTATTTCACACGAAGAGAACTCTAACACGCCCAGAGGAAGAGACTTTGTTATTCCACCTGCTAAGAAGACTATTTTGGCTGAACCGTTCAGAAGCCTTAGGCTGGGTTCACACCTTGGCGTATTGAATATGCGCGACCGTCGTGCGGTTTTTTTACCGCGATTCGCGGTAAAAAGGTAGCGCGACCGTCGCGCAATTCCAAAGGCTACTTGGCTGTATCCCAATGGAAAACGCCCTACAAAACGGCCCAAAGTAGTACCTGGACCTTTTCAGGTGTGGGCCGTTTTGTAGGGCGTTAGGGACGGGCCGAAATACGGCAAGGTGGGAACGAGACCATTGACTACAATGCAATGTATATTTTTGACCGTTTTGTAGAGCGTTCGTCGAGCGTAGAACGCGCTACAAAACGGTCAGGTGTGAACGAGGGCTTAGAGAATACCACGAGGTAAAGACTCAGAACTCTTTAAACTCTGCATTAACTAAGAACTATATACTTTGAACTATCTATTTGTATATTATATTTTTGCTATACCATTGTATGCTGTGACTTCCCATTATACAATTAAAGTCTCACGTTTTTCACTCTACAACTGGACATTCATTGAAGATTAATCACCTTAAGATGCTTAAATCGTAAGTGTCAGTCAAGAAATATTATTTTCTAACATGCCTCAACCAATTTATATGCTGCCATGGAGGTGCCTCAACCGATTTGTATGCTACGATAGAGGTGCCAAGATAAATGAATCCTTTTCGAAGTAACCTTCCCCAAACCAAATGCAATGCATTTTTTATCTGGTCTCAGTCCAGTCATCAGTGTACATATACCCCTGGTTAGAAACAATGCAGGAAAAACAAACTTTTGCTTTAGCAAAGCGTAGAAGCAATTTAAACGGAGATGTTTTCACAGCACACGCAGAAGAATCTCCATCTCCATGTTTCCTTGAAACGTACATTATTAGACTCAGGTCAGTGCTGTCGAGGTGCCCTAGGGCACCTTATTCTGATTTCTAGATTAGCTCAGCTTACTGCTCAACATACAGACAGCGTTCCCGGCAGCTGCAAGACTCGGAAGGAAATGGACACCGCCGCAGCTGCTTTAATAGACTTTGAAGAGCACATAAATGCATTTTGTGTGAGGGTTGTTATACATTGCTCAATATTTGCAATCAAGACAGGCTGCTCAAGCATCTCTTGCAATAATCACATAGTGTAGTTGATAAAGCAAAGCTGTAAAGAGTAAATTGAGCAATGTTACTGATTCCTACACTTCAAAAAATCTAGCTGTCTGTTTGTCTGTCTGTCATGGTAATAATCCAAGGTTCAGTATTACTTACTGCATACTTGTTTAAGGGAAGTGACCTAGAAAAACCTGAAGTTGGGGGGATCAGCAGGAAACTAGCATTTTTTAGGGTAGGTTCACACCATTTTCCGGACCAGATCTGCTCCGGAATATGGTGTGCAGGGAAACTGAATACCAGGATATCAGACCACCAGAGTGGTGGAACAGCGTACCAGGATACCAGGGGCCAGAGTGGTGGAATTGTGTACTAGGATGCCAGGACAGAGTCTGGAGCAGTACCGAAGTGGCTCAGTGATATTAAGACAAACGTTGCAGGGGTGTCTATCCAAAGTGTGTGCCAGCTCTTTAAGAATTTGGCCATGTGATGTGGCCACACCTGATAGGCTGTGGCTGCAATCCCCCTGGGAAAAACCTGGAAGCAACCATGGCCACAAGCCCTAGGAGATGTGCCACTGGAACGAGGAAGGTAAGTGATCACTACATGGTCACGAAGTCAGAGGCGAAAGCAATGTTAATTTAAAAAAATAAATAAATATATCTATATATAATTTTATTTTTTTTCAAACAAATTATAAGAACACAAGAGGCGCTGCAAAATCTTTTTCTAGTGTGAAAATGCAGGCAGTCTCATATTGAAAAAGTGTGCTTTTTAACATGGCTGGATGATAATTGGATTCTGAAGAAAACAATGATGGAGGATTAAAAGTTCTCTAACAATCGCATGTATTGATTTGATTGGGCGACCCTATTTTTGCCAGGTTAATGAGATTTGAACAAAGTAACACATCGGCGGAGTAAAGAGAAGCCGGCGAGACACTGTCAGACTGTCAAGTCTTATTGATCTAGCATGAGTCTCGCTTAGAGAAGTCAATCTTTCTAAACGTTACAGACATCAGTCACTCCCTGCAGAGGGTGTCCGCTGTTTATCTAGTATCTCGGAACAGCTCATAATATTTCACTGCTTCTATTGCGTCACCGCGCAAGGAAATTGAGTGTCGGTGAATTGTTTTGTGCATGAGATGGAAACTGGGAACTGGCACCTCAATGTGCACCTTTTATTTTCTGATCTGAATATCAATGGGGAATGCGTTTAATATCCAAGTCTACTGGAACCATAGAAGATGCTTTTCTAAATGCACAAAATATAAACAGCAGTTTTAATATTTATAAGGAATAATTGTTGACATCATCTGATTGCCTTGAGGGAGCAGGAAGAATCTTTTTCCCTCATAGAGCAAATTGGACTATGCTTTATTGGCAGATGTAGGTGAACTTCAGCCCTCCAGCTGCGGTGCAACTTTAAATCCCATTAGGCATTGCAAGACTTTTGGTCCCTTGAATGGTCAACTGTAGCCATTCTTTTGTGGCTGTGTGCCGTCCATAGTCCATTGGCAACTTGCACCACCATCTCACATCTTTTTTCTGGTTTGTTTTAAAGTGAACTTTTCCTTTCCCCAAGCACATAAGCATGGCAGTACCCAAAAAGCAAAAGATGATGGCACTCGACATACAGACTAGTTTCCTCTGTGTTGAGTACAGTGCCCAACTGTTTACAGGGATCAGGCTCACCTTGACCGCTGTTGTTCGTCTCTTTGCTCTTCATTCAAAAAACCAGACACAATTCCTTCACCTCAGAAAAGCTACAGAGGTCTTCATGAATTTCTAGAACTTTTCTTTTTCAGCACAAATCTCATGATACCCTAAACAGCCCTCTCTCTGGGTATAGATGTTATCCTGTGATTAGGGTCGGTGCTAGACTATTTTCCCCCCAAGGCATGACCAGCTACTTGCACCCCCCACCCCCACTCCCGTGGCGCAACTCCCAATCCTCCTCCCCCTCCCTTACCCCCCGTGCGGCCCCATTCTCCTGCCGGCTTGCTTCCACGGGCGACAGGCTGATGTAATTTAGTTTGAAATAGCCAATAGAAGACTGGCTATTAAAACCCCACCCACTGGGCAGAGGAGCGGACCGGAGAGAGAAAGTTGTTTTTCAGTTCCCCTCCTCTTCTTAGTGGGCGGGTGCAATAGCCAGCCTGCTATCGGCTTTTGCAATTTGAAATAGATGGGGGGTGCCGGGGGGCGGGGTGAGTAGTCAAGGCTACGCCCTAGGCGGCTGCCTAGTTTGTCTAGTGGTAGCACTGGCCCTGCCTGTGATATATGTTGAGAAAGGTTTAAAAAAGCTGCCTTGGTACCTTTTCTAGTGTGAAGAAGACATGGTGGTAGTCTTGCAATCTGCCTCATCAACATGTTTCCTCAAAACATGCAAAATAAACAGTAGTTAGGCCCCATTGACTCTTTAGTGTGAGTGTATCCAGGTGGTCTGGAGGCTTTTTTTCTTTTTTTGTGCACTTTTTATGCACAACTTGTTGCACGGGAGCTTTTTTTTGTCCCATAGACTTTAATGGTAGTGCCTGAAAAATGCTGAAATGAAAATATGTGTTTACGCACATTTTTCAGCTGCTCCCATTTACAAGTCTATAAGAACAAATATGCCCTTGAGCTTAAACACCCTCATAAAACGTGGTGTACAAATGCTATTAAAAAAAAAAAAAGGGCTCTAAATTGCTCGGCTATGCTGATGCTTAGAACACACAATTCTGCCCCAAACGAAGGTTGTGTACTTTTTGGGCTTCACACAACAGGTGACCAGCAGCACAATGCTCATGTGTGAATGGGCTCATTGAGAATAAGGGGATTCCTTATCTTGAGTCTTCTTGTCGCGCTTCAGGAATTGCTCAACAAAATGCTCAGGTTTGACTGATATGCAAATCTTGACTTTTCGTCTACAGTCAACAGTAATGCCTTCATTGCCATCCCTAGCCACTGGATGTGGTAGAAGGTACAGTGATGTGTCACGCGCCTGCAACTAGGGTTGCCACCTTTTCTTCAAGGGAAACCCAAACACTCTAGCAACACGCTGACTTTTTTGGGGGAGATTGAGTCGTGGCTTATTTATATGTAAATAGCCCCACCCATTTATATGTAAATATCACAGTTCAGACTATTTTCAGTGGGAGGCCAGTAGCCCTTATCTTAAATTTGGTTGTCCCTGTCTGCCGGGTTTCAGCTGACATGAAACCCGGACACAGCATTCAAAACCCGAACTGTCCGGGTGAATCCTGGACAGGTGGCAACCCTACCTGCAACATTGGTGCTGTGTCCTGTGCCGATTCCCCATCCAAGCACTGGCAGAGGTTTGCAGAATGCACAAACAAAAGGTACGCTGTGTATCCCACAGGGTAGGTGCGCACACATGGGTGGCAATGCAGCCACTGCTTTGTGAGGCAGTGGCTAACTGTAAAAGGAAGTCATTAAACAAGCTTAGTCAAATACAAAGAAACTTCCAAAAGGTAAATTAACCCCTTCGTAACTGTTTAAACAGACTCCCGGTGACTTTTGCCGCCGGGACTCTGTTTAAACATGTAGAGCCGACTGTCGGCTTTACAACAGAAGCGATCCTGGTGACTTACCTGTCGCCAGATCGCTTCTGCGTCCCGAAGAAGGATAAGGAGTTGCGCTAATATTGCGCAACATAAAAATTTGCAACTACCACCATTATATTCTATAGGGTCTTGGCATTCAGAAAATATATAATGTTGGGGGGTTTTAAGTAATTTTCAGGCCTAAAATGTGGAATATAACATGGGTACAAAAAATGAAAAAAAGGCCTCAGTCAAGAAGGGGTTAAACAATATACATCCTTTTACTACTACCAGGAGCATGGGAAAACACAATGACAGTATATGAATCTGGGTTACATATCAGGCCTGGATTGCAAAGGATCAAGAGTCAACCCAGTTTACCAAAAATTCAGCGGCTGGAAAATCTGGGATGTAGCAGATTGTTATAAAAAAAAACACTTTTATCTAGAATAATTCATAGTTTTATGAAGCACATCTGTGTCATTCCGACTTGGCTTACAGCGCATTTAAATTGTTTATGAGCTGAAAGGAATAAATAGTAAACTTCAAAGAAACTCAACTGAGACAACGTCCCAGAGAATAAAAAAATGAAATCTTGACAGAGCGGACTCGAGCTTGCATCATTTTCTAGCTTTGAAGACTCAGATGGAGTTTGGCTATAAAAAGAAATACGAATTTGTACGAATTTTCCAAACTTTGGAAACATACGAATTTCCGAATCCCAATGCAGCAGATTGTGTCCAAATCCAAATTTCCGCTCCGAATTTTGGATCCCGTCCGAATTTCATGCAAAAACTAAACTGAATCGGACATGTGACCTTTTCTGGCCAATGAGATGTGTTTTTCGGTTTAATGCATCCGAATGGGTCTGAATACGAATTTTCGTTACGGCAACATGGGAGCCATGTACAGTATATACACAGGGGCATCCCGAGGCCAGGTGTCACCCGATCTTCGTCATTGTGCATGCGCGGTCATCTGATTGACTCCTGCTGGTGGCCATATTGGTGATGGATGCCAGCAGAGAAAGGAGGGGACCTTTACCCGGCGGCAAGTATTCTGACACTGTCGGGCTCTCTGTCCATGAACGAGGGCCCAACTTTTTAGAGGGGGTGACACCAAAATGACCGTCAGTCATTTTGGTGTCACCCCTGCAATGGTGACACCCGGGTGCGGGCCGCACCTCCTGCACCCCCCGTGTGACGACACTGTATATACATAAAATACTAAAGCTGAGGCTCCCAGACCCGAATGGCATTCGGGATCCGAACTTTCAAATTGCATTCAGGAGCTCCCGAAGGCCATTTAGGTCTGGAAGCCTCAGCTTTAATAATATACTATATGTATATGGCTCTCAGACCCGAATGGCATTCAGGAGCTCCCGATTGAAATTTGGAAATTCGGATCCCAAATGCCTTTAGGGTCTGGGAGCCTCCGCTTTAGTATTATTATCTGAACATGGTTTTCTGTGGTAGTTTTAAGGTATATTCGTATGTAAACTTATCCAAAACTAACAAAAATTTAGATTCCGCCCAAATTCGAAACCACGAACCGCATTGAATTTCGGACCCGAATCCCGAAATAACCGAATTTAATTTTTCCACAACTTACACATCTATAAAGGGGGCTTATATTTTTGTGGATTGTTTCTACCAGTGTAATATGTCCGGCGTATTGCATTCCACCCGGAGCGCAGCGTCTATGTTGTTATGACGCCAATCGCGGCTTGCGCTCCAGAGTGGAACGCAGCGTATGGCACGGCTGTCACTCGGCTCCGCCCATCCAACGGCTGACCCATTATATACAGAAGAGGAGCTAAACACGGCGTTCCACTAATGGAGTGTGCGCCCTGTTAGCTCCATTCACCACAAGCTGCAATCTCCTGGGAACCTCTCTGGACGCTCAGGGACTTCCTCCCCTTCATCAGAACCGGCTCTTCCACTGCAGGCACTGTCTACAGCTTTCATCCAAAACAGCAAGTATGCTGAGACTGAGTCTCTATCAGCTCAAACTCAATGCAATGGACTGTTAAACCTCTGATACCTGCATAACCATTGCCTACCTACTCATATGTGAACTACAGTCTGCTATAGATTCTATGGCATTCCTGCATGTGATAGTCACCTGCACTCACTTCCACCTTCAAGGGAGTTCAGCTCCTCACCTACTCCACCACTGCCCTTTAGGGGGGGTGTTGGGGTACGCTAGTTAGACTTCCCCCACTAATTAGGAATTGGGTGTATGATGTTGTTAATTCCTAACTCTCCGTGTTGAGTCTGAGAGAGCCGCCAGGAATTCATACTGAATAGCCTATAACCCCACACAGCTCCCTAACAGTGTGTAGCTCCCTTAATGCTACATCCCTCCGCATTTGAGATCCTGACACGAACTACGAGCGTTACAACCAGTCAGTGGTGGTAGAGTTTAGCAGCCTTTTTCCAACTACAGTTCCTTGAGCAATGGTTAATTTCTACCTCTCAGATAAGAAACCACTGACGCCAATTATCTTTTTTCAGCTGTCTGTAAGGGAAGGTGGCGAATTCTTCCAAATTACTAAAAATGCAAGAAGCATTCTTCCCACTGGCCAGCATGCTAATGTATCATACGCTTAGCAGGGGTTACCTGAGACCGAAACAATAACGCAAGGGTTCTTCTGTCTTTTTAAAGGCTGGCTTCACTATATGCGTTCTTTTAACTGAAGAAAACTAGCTCCTGAATGCAATGAACACCTCCAGGTCTCTGCATGTAGTCTCAGCCCACTTTTAAGCTAAGCTACCCAAATCTCAGAGTAGGGTCATCAAAAAAATGGCAGCCTGAGCTAACAAAAGCAGATAGTTCCCACCTGTGGATTTTATTACTGCGGTCCCACTAGTGCCCGTCATTAGACTGGAGCCCATTGTTGCTATACTGTTTTACTGAGCAGCAAACTCATTTGCATCTCAGCCTGCAATGTACATGGCTTCACAGATCCCTGAATTCTTTACGGATCAAACAGATCTGCTTGAAAATATTTAAAATGGAAAATATCATCTATTTTCAGTGAACACACATTTTAAAGTGTATTTATAATCTAAAGCAATCCTCATGTCATAGTTATTGTGACCACATGATCTGGAACCCAGAGCCGTAGGAAGGGTGAGGCAAGTGAGGCACTTGCCTCGGGTGCAGCTGAGTGGTAGCGCAGCCAGGGCCAGATCTGGACCTGCTGCCCAGTGGGGGTAAGAGATGGGCGGGTGCTTTGTGATTTGGATGCGGTGCTGATAGCCTTACATTACCATCTGACTTACGTGCAGCTCTGCCGCTTATTGGCTGGTTCCCAGGTGTGGGGGGTGTTGAGAGCAGCTGCAGTGATGGTAGCCTCAGTTTACCATAGAGGCGGCCAGCGGACACACACACACACAGCGCCGCTGAGTATTGGCTGGTTCCAGGAGAGGAGGAGTTGAGGGCGGCAGCCGTATGGATTGCCTCACTTTCTTGGCTGATGCACAGAGTTCCCAGCCGGCAATTGGCTGTCAGCTAATGCTGCTTAAAGCCAGCTGAAAACTGTGCACCAGACAATGAAGCATCACACATTTGACCTGCACATGACCCCTCCCTCTATACCCCCCACTTGGAGCTAAAAATACCTGAGAGATGGCAAGGAAGACTTGGGGATGACGGACACCTGGGAATTAACTAAATATGTCATTGGGAGAATTCTCTGCCATAATCTGCTCTATCCCTCATGAAGTAAGCAATTGGTATCCTGTACGTGTAGTTAGCACTTAATTTCAGGGAATCTTATGATGTTTGGCAAAGATATAAAAGTACAAATGCACTGATCTGGATCACAAGAGGAACATCAATGCTAACGCATTGGGAGTATTTTCTGCCATAACCTGCTCTGTTCCCACCACCCCTGAACAAAATACCTTTTACTTCTCTTTGCCCTGCCCCCATCTTCAAATGATCTTTGCTCTGTCCCCATCACCCCTTAAAAATCAATTTTACTCCCCTACTCTGTCCCTATAACCTCATGTACCAATTCTGTCCCCATCACCCCTTTAAAATCAATTTTACTCCCCTGCTCTGTCCTTATCACCATATATCCCCATACTGTGTCCCCATCACCCACTTCAAATCCCTTTTACTCCCCTGCTCTGTCCCTATCACCCCATAAACAGTTCTAATATCATTAATTTCCTTGTTATTTATTTACTTTCCTCAAAATAACCTCGGCACAATTTTCTATTCCTGCCTCAGGCACAAAAGGAGTTAGCTACGGCTCTGCTGGAACCGTGCTGATTGCTTCTGGACAATAGTTGAGATAGGTACTGTGACAGACAGCACGGTGAGATAGGCCCGGAGACAGGGAAAAAAAAAGGAATGAGAAGAAAGCCTACATGACCGAGGTGAGACAGGGAACCAGGCTATAGAGGATTAAAGAATGTTAGAAGGTGTAGGAGAGGGTCATATAGTGGATTGGGTGGGAGAGGGCTGTGAGAAGGGATTTCTGAAGGTAGGCTGCGGGGAGATCGATGCAAAGCAGGCCCAGTCCGAGATCTTCTTCTCTCCCACGTGCCCCATGGTTGTGTATTTCGGATCATGTGGATGCAAGTTATGGCAGTTGGTTTGTAGTTTGGATCCTTGAGAATGGATTTCAACTGGGATATTAGTAAATGAACGGGGGACCCATCTGCACTGTTGGCCTCCATGTGGTGAGGTCCACTGGTTCTGACCTGGTAGTATTGACCAGTATGTGTCAGCTTTACTCTTCCATGTTATTGTATTAAATATAGAGATTTGTAGATTTTCCACTAGAAGAAGCTCTATATCTGAGTCTCCTCAGAAGTAGAATTGAAGCCTATACTTTTTTTTCCCGTTTTGGATAGGGTAAGGGAGGGTTATAACCCTTGTCCTCTTTTTTTTCTTACCATCTGTATCCCATTGGGGAGATTTCCTTTTACTTCCTGTCCAATAGCCACAACAGGAGGTCACCACTGCGGGCAGCCCTCTACAGTGCCTGATTAGAGGGCGCGTCTGCCTGATCCAGCCAGCCCGGATCGCATAGCCACGTCTGATGCAGGTGCATGAGGGAAGGAGCCACTGCACAAGGGTCCACGACAGACCCCCCCCACAACCAGGGTCCACGGCAGACACCCCCACAACCAGGGTCCAGGAAGCCCCCACTGACCACCAGGCTAAGGTAAGGTGACACATTTTTTTAAAATAAAATCCGGGGACATTTTTAAATGTCCCCGGGAACATCAAATAAAACTTTTTTTTTTTTTTAATACTACTCACCTGATTCCTGGATCCACCAACAACAGCGTGGGAGACGGGAGGCCGCGCTTGTTTGTGGATCCAGGAATCAGGTGAGTAGTATTAAAAAAAAAGTTTTATTTTATGTTCTATTTTACTTTCATTTTGAAGCACATCCATAGTGTGGAACTGCATAGTAGGAACCAGAGCCTGAGTATGTAATAAATGTACAAAATGGCTTCCCCTATGTACATATTACATTACAAACTTTACGTATTAGGGATGCACTGATACTGCTTTTCCGGTATCGGGTACGGGCACCGATATTTTGTTTTGTTTTAGGGTACTCGCCGATACCAGTGCTTTGTGCCCCGATTATCAGGGGAAGGATCATGACCCATCAACCGGCTTCCCGACTGCCTGTGAAGCCGGTGCTCTAGCGGAAGAACACCGGCTTCAGAGGCTGCCTGACTTCCTGACCAGTCATGATCTGCCTTCCTCGCTTCACTTGTTTCTAGGCAGCCTGGTTTCCTGACCAATCAGGAAGCCAGGAGGCGGGTCATTACGTGCCACCCGGCTTCCTGATTGGTTACTTGAAGCCAGCTTCCTAGCCAAACAGGAAGCTGGAAGGCGGGTCATAACCCACCGCCCATCTTCCTGATTGGAAACTAAGCCGGCTCCATGCTCCCTCGGCACTGCCAGTCAGAGCTCTGACCAAAATGATCAGTATCGGAGGTAAGGATCGGAGCATTTGGGCGAGTACTTGTACTCGCCCAAATACTAGGTATTGGCACCGATACCAATACTATAAATCGGTATCGGTGCATCCCAAATGTGTATAAATGTAGCTTGTAAAACACGGACACAAATGGATTACTTTACATGAAGCTGATCTCTTTTATAGTCAGAAGGTCTAAGACGGGGTGACAGTGTGACTGCAATCAAAGAAGAAAGTTTTAAATGGAGATCAATGGCGTGCGGGT
This sequence comes from Nanorana parkeri, assembly GCF_000935625.1. NCBI lineage: Eukaryota > Metazoa > Chordata > Amphibia > Anura > Dicroglossidae > Nanorana > Nanorana parkeri. The sequence goes on from NW_017307325.1 coordinate 329,832, forward strand.
GATTTGTTTTATGTGATCTCTTTTATACATAAATGTAAAATAATATTGAAGTCTTTTTATTTTTTGGGAAATCAAAGACATGGGAATGACTGATTCCGAGTTCAGTCATCACCAGCTTTAACGTGGTTGTACACATAAATCCTGCGCCTAGTCCACCCACAACGCAGAAGAGTAGAAGCACTGCTACTTATCCCACACTTCAAGAAATGCTGCACTGAGGAAACAAAGGCACCCCAGGAGTCAGGTAGGCGATGCACCTACATCTGCTGGCGCCCGAATCTTTCAATCATATCTAGCCTGGCAAATGGATTCTGAAGTTGGCCGACTGCCCCAATAATTGCGGTTCACTTTCTCCTCTACTGCATTAAACAAGCTGCAGTCTTGGATAATCGGCTGTACCACAAGATCACCCACAAGAGTCTTTAACATGAACCTGTACTCCAATTCATACTTTTACAGAGCCGGAAGGGACGCCAGGAGTCGGGATGCCAGTTAGATCTTTGCACTCAGCTGACCAGTGACAGCCAATGATGTCACTGGTTGCCAGGAGCTGAGAAGGATGCAGGTCAGAGCACCCCAGCAATGGCTGCAATGGACTCAAAAAGAATTACAGCCAGTTAACACATTAGGAAACTAGCGTTAATTAAGAACAACTCTAGATGCCAGTGCTAAGAGGAGGGCATGTAATTGCTGGGGAGCTGTCATGAATGTAGTAGGCTGTAGTAGGCTGAGTCCGAAGTGGATCTTAGGCTGAGTATAAGGCAAAGACGTGGTCAGGCAGGAAGGGTCGGCAACAGTCTGGCAGCGGGGTACAAAGTCGGGATCCAGGAGATTAGTCAGGAGACAGGCTGAGGTCTTGACACGACCGGGCAGCAAGGTACAAAATCGGCAGGCAGAAGAATGGTCAGGAAACAGGCAAGAGTCACGGTGTAAATCCAGCATGTAACACAGAGGGAACTAACCCAAATCAACAGGCTCAGAACACAGGAAGTGTCCAGTATTTAAAGTCTGAGATAATTGCAGATCTTCTACAGCTGGTTGGCAGGTGGAGCCAAAGTGTCCATAAGGAGAGTTGCTCAGTACACAGAACCTGCGGCAGAAACCAAGTCCTTCCAGTGGCTGAATGGCTAGGTCTGTGTACTTCCGCCCTAGAGACCCGGGTTCAAACCCCGAACAGGAGCTGATCAGACAGGTACGTGGCATCAAGTTAAAAGGACAGCATGCCAGGATACAGCGCTACACTTTTTTTTTTTGCGCCCACAAAAAAGAAAAAAACCCGAAGAGGAATCAGGGGAGGAACACGAACACATGGTTATCACAAAAAAAGAAAGATCACATCAGCACAACCCTCAGTTAGAATCTTCAACCTTTCAGACCATACCCTAACCACACACGAAACCACATTACTCAACAAAGGCTTGAACTTTGCACCTGACATCCAACCCAATTCCTTTTCCCTGTTCAAAGACCTGAACAAATTCATTCGCACCTTGACCCTCAAAAGACACTACGCCAACATTCCATCAGTAGACACTGCAGACGAGTCATACAACCCCTCCACTTCTGTTGACACGCCCGAAGACTCGATTACTGATTTGGACACCCTAGCTATCTTAGAAGATTTAGCCGACCCCTCCCACCCACCCAATTTTGAGGTAGCAGATTGGCACAACCCCGACATCATACACAGCTCTCTACGCCCCCCTTCCAAATTTTACCCCCTCAAATCCAAGGGTTGCCATATAGAAACTTTCTACCAAGCCACCTATACCGAATTCATCAAACTTTGTAATCAACCTCAGGGGAACTCAGGTCCCACCAAAACCAAAAAAACGAATCTCTCTGTTAAAGAGAAACTAGCATTAAAAAACCTAACCAAAAACGACAAAATCTCTATCAGGCAAGCAGACAAAGGAGGAGGAATTGACGTGGCATCAAGGGTGGCTCTTTAATGATAAAAGGTGGAGCTTTCCTTAATACTGTTGCTGTGACATGTCAGGAATATACTCATGCATAGTTATAAACTTGCTAAAAGGTCCACATTAATCTGTGGTGTGTTAAAGATTGTTACACTGCAACAATACACACTACAATTAAAGGCCCGTCACTCTTATGGTGGGTTAATGCGCGTTATGGCACATAGGCTGCCAACGGACCGCAACAGTTTGTGTATTGCTGCAGTGCGTTGCAGTGCCTCGTTCATTGCACTCTATTGTACAGTGCATTGTATCACACTGGCATTGAAATGTACTGCACATAGAGCAGGTGCATTGTGGCAACACGTAGTAATGTGCACACACAAGTGGGAATGGGCCCTTTGATACCCCTTTGTGCATCCTTTTTAAAAACAAATACAGAATAAAACGATTGCCTCTGTTGCTTTTGCATAATGCAGCAAGATGGATATGGAGGAAGTCACAGATCAAACATTGCATAAAAACGGTCTTGCACCCCGGAGGCAGAGCATTAGACAGCCAGACACGGAGCACACTGACACGTACTGCTGAACAAGGAGGGAAGAGGGAGGCCAAGTTCATGCGTTGTCAGCAGCGGAGGCGTGAATCACATACAAGTGTTTCTCCTTAAACAGCTTCCTTGGATGGCGGAGTCTCCGCTTGGCAGTTATTTTTAGATTATCATATATAGACGTATTCAATCAATGATAAACTGTTCTAGACAGACCATTATCAATGTACAAGTACTGGGGGGGGGGAAGGCGAACATTCCCTGTATGCAGCTCTTGGGGCGTATGGGAATCCTTATAGTAAACAATATAGCGGCATATAAGAATTTAATTATATCAACGGAGGCAGAATCACCCCATAGGAGGTTGGCACCCACTTCCATAAGCATACTGTATATGAGAACCAAAAGAGTATTTTTAGATAGGATACAAAGGCACACCACGGTCCTCTGGAACATATACAATTTATTAGTATAAAATATGTTTTAATATTTATTATAGATGCTATAAAAAACAAATTTAAATATAGTGCTGAACTCTACAGCCAAATGCACCCATTGTGTATATTGTGGCACAATGGGTGTGTTTGGTGGTAGAGTTTAGTGCCATCACTAAATGAGTTGTAGTAGGGCCTCTAATAAACATTAATAAGTATTTTAATACTTAAATGTATTAAATTGTTTAATTAAATATTTTTTTTTAAATTAAACAATGTATTAGTATAGAAATAATTATTCAATTATTCATGTGTATTATAGGCTCTACAAAAACTAATTTAATTTTAGAACTCTACCACCAAACACACCCATTGTGCCATAATGCACCATGTATACAATGGGTGTCTTTGGTGGTTGAGTTCAGTGCTATAATTAAATATTTTTTTTGTAAAACTTATAATATAAAAACTAAACAATGTATTAGTATAAAAATATGTATTAATGTTTATTATAGGCCCTACAAAAACGAATTAAATTATAGTCTTGAACTCTACCACCAAACACACCTATTGTGTCATAATGTACACAATGGGTGTGTTTAATGGTGGAATTTAGCACTATATTTTAATGAGTTTTATGCATGACCTATAATAAATATTCAAAAGTATTTTTTGATACTGGAAGGAAGTAGTGTCCATTATTGATAATATATGTCAGGTATCCATATTGACAGATCCTAGGATATGTTTGTGGAATCTAATCGGTAAAGAGGAATATTCTGAGCAAATCTTCTCTTTAGTAATATGGCTTCTTTTTGTAGCAAGAAAAAAATAGTGGAGGTGGAAGTCTTCTAACCCCCCACTATTGGTGAATGGCGTGCCCAGGTCAATTTATTGCTGTTTAAAGAAAAATTGGTGTACCAAGACAGGGGAACACATTAAAAAAATCCTCAGAATGTGGAATATGTGGCTTTCTACAGCAGGTTTAGCACCCGATTCTTTAGCTTTACTAATATATATATATATATACACACACACACATACATACTTACATACATACATACACACCATTATCGACCAACTAAACATTACATAATCAACATAATCACACTTAGCTCAAAATATAACTGTGAGAAACTACCTTCAAGATTATTTGTGGGAGTGAAGAGGGAAAAATTAAAGAAGGGAATAGGGGGGGCAGGCCAGGCCTGGGATGAGTGTGGAGTGGCTATTCTATCAATAGAATAATATAATTATGTTATTTAAAATATTATTATATTTAACATATAATATAATATATTCCACATGGAGTATATGGAATGTGGTTATGTTTATTTTGTATTATGTTTGTTTGTATAATTGTTAAAAATTGAATAAAGAGATATTAACAAAAAAAAAGAAGGATTTATATACTAATACTTTGTTTATGTTTCAGAGGACACACAGCGGTTTGCCTTTGTATCCTACCAAAAAATATACTAATACCAATACCAATACCAGTACAGTAAACCTGTCACACAAGCAGGCAACCTAAACGCAACATATGATGAAAAAGTGCATTAGCAGAAGATACTCCCAGTGCAGTTCACACATCATTGTGATCTGTAAATTATGTAAATAGGCAGGTGACGCGAAAAGAACATTTTTGTTTCAACTTTTCCTGTATAAGTTTACTTTGGCTCTGTCTCTTCCAAGTCTCCCTGTTGGTCAACCCAAAAGTTTATAGAACCAATATGAGGGATTGGCAAGCAGGAAATGCAAAGCAATTGTACAATCAGTTTGGATTGCTCAGATTTGTCATAGGTCTACGACATGCAATGGTGAATCCGGCTACTCACAACAACAGGTTAAAGCAGGGGTCCCCAAGCGTTCTAGACAAAGGGCCAATTCACTGAAATCCAGACTTAAGAAAGGCCAGACTATGGCTAGTAGAAAATGCCCCAGGCGTCAGGGGTAGTGGGAGTAAACAATGCCACAAGGTTGGTGCTCAGTAGGAGTAAAAAACAAACAAACTACCTAGCTGGAATAGTGTCCCATTGTGGATATCAGTTGGTGGAGTAATACCCCATAATTGGTGTCAGTTGATGGAATAGTGTCCCATTGTTGATATCAGTTGGTGGAGTAATACCCCATAATTGGTGTCAGTTGTATGGAATAGTGCACCATTGCTGATATCAGTTGGTGGAGTAATACACCATAATTGGTGCCAGTTGATGGAATAGTGTCCTATTGTTATAAGTTGGTGGAGTAATACACCATGATTGGTGTCAGTTGATGGAATAGTGTCCCATTGTTGATATCAGTTGGTGGAATAATACTCCATGATTGGTGTCAGTTGATGGAACAGTGTCCCATTCTGGATATCAGTTGGTGGAATAATACCCCATGACTGGTTTCAGTGGGAAAAATTGTGCCCCATCATTGGTGAGAATGGGAGGAATTGTTGGCGTCAATGAGAGGAATTATGCATCTGCATTTGAGTCAGTAGAATAAATAGTGCCTCATTGTTGGTGTCAGTGTGAGGAGTGGTGCCCCATTGTTGGTGTCAGTGTGAGTAAAAGGTGCCCCATTGTTGGTGTCAGTAGAATAAATAGTGCCTTGTTGTTGGTGTCAGTGTGAGGAGTGGTGTCCCATTGTTGGTGTCAGTGTGAGAAGTGGTGCCCCATTGTTGGTGTCAGTGGAAGGAATAGTGCCCCATTGTTGGTGTCAGTGGGAGGAATAGTGCCCCATTGTTGGTGCCAGTGGGAGGAATAGTGCCCCATTGTTGGTGTCTGTGGGAGGAATAGTGCCCCATCGTTGGTTTAAGTGGGATTCAGCAAGCCTCCCAGCACTGATGTTCAGGTGCACTTACCTTTGTGTAGGCTCCCAATTGTCCCAAATTGCTTCTCTACTGATTAGATAATGTCATAGCCAGAACTATGTAGACATTGGTGGACAGATGAGCACTCTACTCAAAAGTGCCCCTTAAGTACATTACTGGTTGCTAGAACATTCTGGGTTCCTGTGTCTGGCACCTGCTGGCATTCTGAATAAAGCAGCATAAACATGCAAACAGAAGGTCTTGCATGAGTGGCCTCTCTCTCTGTGAGGGCCGGTAGGTGGCCAGCAGTGGGCCATATTTTGAGAACTGCTGCTCTAAATAAAAAAGAAGTAGATATGGTATAAAGAGTTATGGACACCGGCACTCCAAAGTAGAAAAACGTATTTTATTGACGCATCATGCAACAATACACTTATTGCAACGTTTCGGGGTCACACAGGATCTCCTTCATCAGGCAGAACAAGTGAAAAGTGTGAGTGTGAGCAGTGGTGCCCCTTTGTGTCATTGGAAGAAGTAGTGCCCTGAGGACCAGGTAAAAGCAAGCAAGCAAAGGGCCGTGGGATGCAGTTTGGGGACCACTGGGTTAAAGCAAATCTGTCACTTAAAGTGGCACAAAAACAAAGCTCCTAAAAGGTCTTTTTAGTCTCCAGGGCACCCTGGGGGCCCAATTGGCAAATACTGACTTACCAGCTTACAAGTTGGAGCTCTGTCACCACCTCCCACCGTCTGCCTCTCTGTTGCTTACTCACTCACTGCAGTGAATGATGTGGTAGTGCTAGTGGTGGGATGGCAGCCGTGGAACTCCTAAAGCTAATGAACTAGGGAAAGCTACTGCAGGATCTAACTGTTCTCCATCTAAACCTTAAAACATTCTGGGCTGGAGTTCTACTTTGAATGGAAAAAGGGCACACATACACTGTTATATTCAGATAAAGAGCCATGTACTAAATCTACTACAAATTCACAACCAATCAGAGTGATCAATCGATGCTCATAACAGCTAAAATCTTTATGGTTCCTATAGGTAACTACACACCGCAGAACTATGCAACCAGCACGGTCCAAACATCTTTTCCAGAAATACTTTGTAATAATATTTACACACTGAAAAGTACTCTGCAATTTTAACTGATTTGTGTAATATGATATCAAATTATTTTACTAAACGAAAAAATATTTTCTTAAAAAGCAAAAATATATAATATGTGAATATTTATAGCACATAGTCATCCATTCATTCATCCTTGCTTTGAATCTACTAGACTGTTTGGGGGAAATTAAAAGGTTGTGCAGTTTTGGACAGTTAAAAATAAGCAAATTAAAAATATATATCTGTCTATAAATATATACAGTATCTCTCTCTCCCCCCCCTCTCTCTATATACACACACGAGAGGGAGAATTAAAAATATATAAAATATATATTTGTGTGTGTAAAATTTTTCAAAACTGGAATTCGCAGGAAGCAAATTTCACAAATTGTAAATAAATCAAATAAAAGAGACCACAGCCTATCCAAAGAAATGTCCCATCTACTAGTAAAAGTTTCCACGCCTAAAAGTGTCAATGGAGTCACAACGTGCACAGATACAAGACCTACAACTTTTAACATGGACTCTAAGCCAGCAGCACACGCTCCTATCCCTGGGGATCCAATGCGAATGAGTGTCAAACAAGTGTCATCCCAAAGTTTTCCCCACTCAGCCGAAGCGTCACCTCTTCAATGCCAACCGAGCCTGTCGCTACTGTCATGCCTACGACTTGACATGAATAGTTCTTAAAATTTGGCTGCATTCATAAAATCCTCTGTACATTCCACAAACTGGCTAAACTGAAGACCGCTCCATCCTTCCTCGTTCCTATCTCGCAAAACTCCCATTTCCTTGGAAACTATCATAAGAAAAAAATTAAAACAATGCAGAAACGTGCCGAAGAACAGCTGGATACGGAATTAATCTTATAAAAGCCTTGCATGCAAACACTGAAGCATCTTATTTGACACGGCCTAATTATGACTGCAATATTCACAATCGATGCGGCCCGTGCATTCGTCTATACTTGGCGGAGGTCCGTCGATGGTAAAGGTCGATAACGCCAAGCCAGCTGAGCATGCAGCAGAGCGACAATTAAAACAGAAAAAGCCAAAAGAAACGTCACAACCACCTGTGATAAGGAGATTTAGTCAGGGCTGGCTATTAGCAAAGTGTCTCTTATCGAAAGCGAGGGGAGACATCTTTTTGCCGATGGGTCTTCCCCACACGTACGAGGAAGGAGAAGGATCTTGCGAGCTCTTACCTTGACGTTAGTCCTCAGTGCACAATAGCAGGCAAAAAACATTGCAGTGAATAAAGAAACATAGGGACCCCCCAAATCAGCTTCTTTTTCCAGCACGAAGCATCGAAAGCTCAGTCCCCGGCATCAGCTGCTTGGGAACGCTCTGTATTGCTGTGAGTTTGATATTGCATTGATCTCTGCTTTTCTGACTTAAAAAAAAAAGAAGCGAGCGAGAGGGAGAGCTATGTCTTAAAGGCACTCCGTGAAAGAGTCAAATCTCTCTCCATCCTACGAAAACTGAACGGCTGTGCCCAGATATTTCAATTAGGTAAAAAAAATTCAGCAGCAGAAACTTCACGTCTCCACGTCTGCCATTTTTATTTTTTTTTGCTGCTTTTTTTTTTATTTTTATAGATTCAAACTAAAGGTGGGTGGAAAGAGAGGGAGCTTAATCAAATCATTAAGGTGAGAAATTGAAATTTAACCAGTCTTGTCATAGTGATTTGCTTTGATGTTGCTCTGTTTAATATTTCACAAATTGAATTAATTTTGCATGAAGAAAATTAAAGAAACAACCATTTTTGTTCTCCCTCCCTCCCTCCCTCCCTCTCTATCTCTCTCTTTCTCTCTCTTTCTTCAGAGGGATAGTAGAGACACTTCACTATTTTCTCCTTTCGCTGCTCTTAAAGTGGCAACCCCTAGTTAACTAGGAGTTTCACAGGCAAGCAATTATATATTTCTTCCGCACGTCAGTGGGCTTGCTTAAAAGCAGCGGATCGTTCTCCAGTCCGCAATTTGGGCAAGGCATCTCCGTAACACTTTTCACCCCCCCTCCTTCTCGCCCACCCTTCATTCAACTCTTAGAAAAGATCCTCTAAATGCAGGAGAAGGTTTTGTTAATCTAATAGAAATTACATTATGTGGAGATGTATTAGGCGGAATCAGGGTTCTTTTGGAGACCAACTTTGTGCAATTGTAAAAAAAAAGAGAGAGCTTGACAATGACAGGAAATGAGTGATGAAGCAAAACTTTTTCTTTGCTACAAGAAATAATTGGCATAATCTAAAATGCTCTACAAAAAAGTTGGTGATACTGAGAAAAGTAATTAGGTCCATTACGTTCAAGCAGGAGAGACAGCTCATTGTGTGAGCCGATATTCATGAGAAGGTAGAGTATCAACTCAGCAGAAGGAATTGACATCACTGGCTGCGCCAAACTGATTGATCATACCGAGCTGGTAAGTGATGCCACTGGTCTGCAGTGAATGGATAGGCTGCATTCTGAGTGATGTCACTGGTCTCTAGTGAATGGATAGGCTGCATTCTCAGGGATGTCACCGGTCTCTAGTGAATGGATAGGCTGCATTCTCAGGGATGTCACCGGTCTCTAGTGAATGGATAGGCTGCATTCTCAGTGATGTCACCGGTCTCTAGTGAATGGACAGGCTGCATTCTCAGTGATGTCAACGGTCTCTAGTGAATGTATAGGCTGCGTTCTCAGTGAAGTCACCGGTCTCTAGTGAATGGATAGGCTGCATTCTCAGTGAGGTCACTGGTCTCTAGTGAATGGATAGGTTGCATTCTTAGTGATTTTGACATGTTTTTTAGGAAAGAGTCATTGGTAATATTAATGAACCTTATGATTATTTGTCTGGGGGGAAGGCAGATATCAGGTGGCCTCTTATTTTAAAGGGGGCTTCCAGATTCTAATAAATAAGTCCCTCTTCCCACCTCAATCCCCATCTTCTTGGATACTGAATATGGTAATGAGGCCCTTGTTTCCTGAACATGAATGCCTTGCAAAGGGGGGGGCTTTGCCATCCCCATTGCAAGGTACCCTCTCAATGTTAAAAGGCATGTGGCCTGATCTGGTAGAAGAAAGTGGGATGTAAGGTTGCTGCCCCCCCTTTCCTGGCAAATCAGGCTTTGTACCTAGATAAGAGGGTGGTCGAAATATTAAGGTGAGCGCTATGCAGCTTTCTTTTTCTTTTTTTTATGGGGAGCAGTAGACATAAAAAATTGGCTATTGTTATTTGGTAAATGATGTCACCTAGGTTTCCCAGCCATTTTATTTTTACAAACAGAAGCTGGTGATCTGACTGGCATTTAATGAACGGTAGTGCGGTGGGACAACATCCTAACACTGCATGTTGTTGGAGCGGTGGTGAATCATCAGGCCGAGGGTCGCCGTGATTGATGATGGATCCACATTGCTGGGTGATGTCATTGATGATGGATATACATCGGGGAACACTGTTTACTTTTTTTTGTTATGGAGCTTTCATTAAAGGCCATTTTTCATGGTTTGTGTTTATTTGGGTTTTTTTGGGGTGGGAATGAGTAATAAGACATACTATTGTACAACCATACCCATTCCCCTGGGGGCAGGAAATCTGGGGGCCCTCGTATTTTAAAGGGGACTTCTTCATTCAGATGAGACCCCCACAAACCCCCACATCCTCTTGGGGACCAACTATAGGGAAGAGGCCCTTGTCCCCCGACAAGATGCCTTATAAGCAGGAAGGCTTGGATGATGGGTACAATCTAAGCTGTTACTTCTTTCACTAGGTGGGCTGCTTCTAAATAACAAATAACAGTATTTCAGGGAACAGGCTCTACAACCATTACAGCAATGCTCTATACCTTTACCAACCAACCCTTTCATACACCTTATATACATCTTGGTGCCCCTGGTAGCTTATGTGGTGCATATTTGTGGGCAGGGTGTAGCTACACAAAGGCTAAATATAGCTAGTTTGTGAACCAGCAATCTAATGATTGCATAGGGCATTGATAGTAAGCCAGTAAGAAGGGGAGAGAGATAAGGGGGGG
>NW_017307325.1:343973-346856 GCF_000935625.1 Nanorana parkeri
GAGAGGGGGCTGGGGAGAGGGGGGAGAGAGAAAGGGGGGGGGAAGAGAGAGAGACATTTTGGTAAATTAGCAGAAGTTAAAGCCATTTGCATGTAGATGGTGCCAAAGGATCAAAGAGCGGCATAGTTAGAAGTATGGCAAGTGATAAGAGCCATGAGCAACCAGCCATGGGGCAGGGGGAAAACTATAGTCAGTGATCAAAGCAAGGTCAAGGGAGGTTGAGTTCAAGCAAGGTCAGCACCGAAAGTCAAGCTCAAGAAACAGCATAGAGGCACAGCCATGAAGTAATAAATAGACATGTGCACTGCCGAAAAATTCGTTTAGTTTAGTTTCGTTTTAAATTTGAATTTGTGTTATTTCGTTTTTCGGGATTCGGGTGTGAAAGTCAATTCGGATTCGGACGAAATTCGGTAGCGGTAGTTCGTTCGAACGTTCGTTTAGTTTTCGTTTCTAATTAGTTTCGTTCATCCGTTTGCAGCAAAGTGACATTTGAGGGGAAAAATGTTTTTCTCCTTCTCTAATGTCACTTTGCTCCAACGAACGAAACGAATAAGAAACGAAATGAACGTTCGAATGAACTAGCGCTACCGAATTTTGGAAAAGGAAATTCGGATTCGTTTGCATTCGTTATATCTGTAATTCGGAATTCGGATACATCCGAATGTCCGAATGTCCGAAAATTCGTCCGAATTTCGATTCGGAACGAAACGAATCGCACATGTCTAGTAATAAACACTGCAACCAGAAAGTTGAGAATGTGGCAAGTTGCCTTTTAAAATACAGCCTGGCTTATCAGGATTTATGCTGATAATTGCCGATGTGTGGGTGTGCTTGGTAATTTTTTTGTTCTTCTTCTTTTAAAAACACAATAATTAACCTTAATAGTTAAATATATTATCCATTATTTCACAATTTTGCATTTCCAAATCATATATACAAAGAGCAGACTGTGGAAATGCCATTGACGGCAATAATTAAACAATGTTTGTTTGATCTCCTCTAAACAGTGTCTTTTTTTTTTTTTTTTACAGATTTACTATCACTGGAATTAAGTCATAATTACATTAAAAATTCAACTTGGACTTGCAAGGGAGTTTAGTTTGCTGACCTAAATATTACACAGCCCCGGATTAACTGCTCATGTTTAATTTAAAAGCTGCCAGTTAGAGTGTTGAAACTTTTTTTAAGCCATATTTTTGCGACCGTAAGCAAAGTTGTTCTGTGCAACCTGATGATCGTGGGCAGAAAGACTGCAAGATAATCATAAACATCAGAGCTTATTGTTCAGTTTTTGACAAGCACCAAGAGGTACAGAAAAGTAAATCATTAAAGTAGAATTTTAGAATGGTTATTGACAATGTAAAGATGGAGAGTCAGCGTTTCTCCTTCTAAAAGGCCATGGATTGTCTTAGGGAAGGGCTTCCCAGGTGCCATATAGGTTGGGCCATCTCACTGCTTAATGTCAGGTGTAGACCTTCCATGTAAGGCGATGGCCAGGAGAACCAAGCAGGTCTCCATATACTAGTGACAAGGAAAAGTGCTGGTTCCTGTTGGTTGGAAGATCTCAAGTGTACTGTTGGTGAGCAGGGTGCAGGACACAAGTTTTAGGGAAATGTAGGCAAGTTCTACTAAACCATTTGACAGATCAAGACAAGGTACAACCATGGCTTTGGTAAGTAATAATTGCCATGAGCAACCTGCCATGAGGCAGGGGAACCATAGTCAGTGATCAAAGATGGTCAAGGCAGGTTGAGTTCACGCAAGGTTAGGACAGTAAAGTCAGTCTCAAGAAACAGCATAGAGACCCCGTCATGGAGTAATCAACACTACAGCCGGCAACGAGAGAATGGGGCAAGTTGCCTTTTAAAATACAGCCTGGCTTATCAGGATTTACGCTGACAACTGCAGAATAATCAACCAATGGTGCAGGGAAACATGTAGGCATGTTCTACTAAACCATTTGACAGGTCGAGACAAGGTACAACCATAGCTTTAGTGTAAACTTAAAGTGAAACTTTGAGCAAAACTGCCACATTTGCTGGCCAGCTTGGCCTTGTACAAGTAGTGGAAAAAAATAACTGATCAACTGGCAGGATCAACAGGAGCCTGAAAAAAAACATATTTACCTTTAGTTCCACATTATTCAAAACAGAATTGCCATTTGCACTGGTAACCAACCCCATACAAAAGGGTAAGATGAACAATGCAGTCTGATGCTTATATAACAATTTCCGCCACACGTGTTGCGCAACCTATTGGCCTCCTTTTTGAAGCAAAGACAGTTCTCCCATTCAATAATGTGTAAACTGGAGCTATAGGGTTAGGGTTTGGAATGGAGCTAGGGTTAACCTAACCCTAACCACAAATCTCACGAGAAGAAACTCCTCTAATGGAAGGGTATCTTGTTGTGAAATTTGGATACTCAGCTTTCCCAGGATCTCATCTAAAGGATAGTGAAGTTGCATCCCCTTTCCAGTGCAGAAGCAGGATGCAAGATAAGTATATTTTCTAAGTATTCTCCACAGGTTTTTATTTTTGTGAATAAAATGTGGAGTATTCTCATGGGTGGTGGTAGAGATGATTGACGCAGTAGGTGCTCTTTGCATTTTAGTGCAAGGTCTGCTTTAACAGTAGATAATATACCTGCTAACATAATAATAAATACATAAAGTATTGAAATAATTCATACATTTGGTTAAAAATCTTTTTAGGCTAGATTTGGGAATGTGTATTAAGTAAAGTCAAGTAAAACAATAGGGCTGACTCCCTATGCAACCACAGAATAAAATCTATACAGGCAGTGCAATCCATACTTGGAACAAGTACTTGAGCAACTCTGGTTTGTAAGGCTCTTAGAGCTGGATAAGAGAGAAAACTTATATA
>NW_017307325.1:346866-357402 GCF_000935625.1 Nanorana parkeri
ATTAGTAAAATTATATCTTGCTGGGTTTGTTTTTATTTGTTTCATGTGTTGGAAGCTTTTTTGTTAGTTCTTTACCCCTTGTTTTTAGGTGTTAAAAGAAATTGGCAACTGCAATAGGTCATGGCCAGAAGAGAGGTCCTCTTGACCCAATTGTTAAAGTGTATCTAAACACAACAACACAGATGTAATATATTCCAGCTCATCAGTCCTTAGATGTGGTACGTTGCATTAGTTTCCTATTTTTAGGTATTTTGCCCCTTTATTTTCACCCAGCGATCTTGCCACTAACACACTTTCTGTCCTAGCATGACAACACTCACTCACTGCACTGTATCCATGGTGGAGAAGGACTATTAAGCTGCAATATATTACATTTTTGTTTGGGGTTTAGATATCCTTCCATAAGGATTATAAGACAATGAGATAAGAGTCTGTATTATTAGAAAGTCCCTTTCACACGGGTGGTCTGATCGGGTCTGCCTGTCAGTCTTCCAGGCGGATCGGGTGCTAAATGTAAGTCTCTGGGCAGCCGGGTCTAAACAGACACGTGTCCGTTTACACTAAGTTACACCCAACACCAGCTAGCTCTGGAATATCAAACAAAACATTGTTCTGCTTCAACGGACCGAATCGTGCCAGATTGGGCGTAATCTGATGTAAACGGACACACGTCCATATAAATCTGATTTATCGGGCATTCCCCGCTCGCCGGCCCGGACCGGAGAGCTCCCGGCCGGCCCGGACCGGAGGTAGTTAATTTATTAATTTTACAAGTGGTGCTTTATGTGATCATAATGGAATGTCCTCTTTAAATCTCATTTGCTGCTTTGGGCAACAACTCCTTTTATTTAGGGTTCTTCACAAAGGGTCTAATATTCTTCATGGTGTATCTATATCTGAACGGAAGAACAAAATTATAATTTTACTGCTACAAACAATTTCAGGGATTTGCAGAAGGAAAGAGAACAAAACCCGTAAAGTTCATATGAGGTTTTCAAACTGTTCACTATTGGGAATTTAATAGAAAAAAAAAGAAAGAGAAAAAGATTTATCAGAATTCAGGCCTTAGAGTTTAATAATTTTATTCATCATCGGCATATAACATCGGGATAAAAGATTTAAAAAAGCATGAATTATTTAAATATTATTTCCATAATCTAATGTTTTATATAAGTGGAACTGTAACTTAAAAAAGTCCCAAAGAAAATTTTTTTACAATGAAAAGAATCTTTTTTTGATTTTATCAAAAATGTGAAACTTAAAAGGAGAATTTTAAAAACATATCATGGCAAAGCTAGGAATGGATTAAAAAAGAAAAACATTGTCGAGGATCGGGGGGTCATGTTTATAAACAGGAAACAGGTCTGTGGACCCTTTCTACTACGCTGGCAGGGACACTTAGAGAAAAGTGTGCGAGCAGTGTAGGCTGACCACTCCCAGAGCTGGAGTACAAGTAGGGCTGCAACAACTAATCGACATAATCGATTATAATCGATTATTGAAAAAGTTGTCAACTTTTTCAATAATATTCAGGGAAGACTGGGGACAAGGATCTCCAGGGACAAGCCAAAAGGTCAGTACACGCATAAACTTCAAGGCATTAAGGTTCAATCGCAAACAGGGAGGCTCGGCATCTAGCTTAGGGAAGCGTTGCTCGGGCAGTGTGCCGTTCGATGCCCTGGGGTTTAAATACAGTCAGGAAGAGGGAGGAACCACAGGAATAGCCACAAGCGGACTGCACTGATTGGCCGAGAAGCTGCATAAGAAACAGCAGGAGAGGTCGGCCGACGCCTAAGGCCCCATTCACACTGACGATTTATCGCGCGGTAATTCCCGCGATATCGCGGCTATTTACCGCACGATATCGCTCTCCAATGCATGGCAATGGGGCTCTGTCCGTCGCTGTCGTGGGTCGTGTGTCGCTACAGCAGGACCCTTTTTGGAGCGGATTTTGCCGCGATTCTAGCTTGCTCAATGCAAGCATTTGTGCAATATCGCGCAACATGCAAATCGTGCAACAAACGCGCGATTTGCGAATCGCCCAGTGTGAATGGGGCCCTAAAACTGCCAGACTGGTGCAAGTGTGAGTCAGGTTCAGAGCTCATGCCTGGAGGACTACAAGCAACAGCACAGCCCTGCATGCCTGCAGAACCAGGGGTAAGAGGTATGTATATACTTGTAGAACTACAAGTAACAGCTCAGCTCCAAGTCTGCAGCTGAACTGTGACAAAAATATTATTATTATTATATTAAAAGAAAATAATGAAGGGTCATTTGTCCCAGTAGCATACTAGGCAATGTGAAACAGGAGCAATGAGACCGATTACAAAAACAGATTTACAATTATTAGGCAGCTACATTTATAGATTCAACCCTTGACTGCTCTAAAGTAGCACTGAATAAAACCTGCCCCTGACCACTTCTTGATTGTGCGTCTTTTTGGAGTAAGAATGGTTTCATCTCGATGGGAAAATCTCTTCTCCAATGTGTCTGGGGTTCTCATTCATCCAGGTCATAGTATATCTCTAAAAAATAAATCAAGGTAACTGGAATTGCTGTGTTTTTCTTGAAGACATTTTGCTGGCCATCCGACCACCTTTCTTAATTGAGAATTCCTAACTGAGAAAGCTAGCCGGAATGACCAGAGAAACATCTTCAAGAAAAATACAGGAAGGCCAGCCGCCCTATTTTTTACAGATACTCTTCTCTAGTGGCGATTTTATTACAGCCTAATTTTGTCACTCATTTGATTGATACATATCGCCCAAATAATAAAAGGAAAGAACCAGTGTACCTGCAGTAAAATATACTTGATTGATTTTTTTTTTGTAACTTTGTGGTGCTTTTTTGACCTGAGCTACTAAGTCAATTGAAAATCATACTAAAAGTTCCCATATCTATATTAAAAAAAAAAAAATCAAGGCAACTGGACTTTCTGTATTACTTTCTTTTAGACGTTTAGCTGGTCATTGGACTAGCTTTCTCAATTCAGAATTAATTTCTGAGTTGAGAAAGCTAGTCGAATGACCAGCAGAAATAATACAGCAAGTCCAGTGGCTTTGATTTATTTTTTACAGACATACCATGACCTGGATGAATGAGGACCTTCACAGACTTCCCATATCTATATCATTTACTAATGGGACATGTTGCATATTGAATTTTCATTCACAAATGCAATTGCTTGGGTTTTTTATGCCTTTTTTAGGCAAAGTGAAGTCTCACTAGAGCTGGGCTGCAGTCACAATACAAAAAAGGAGATGTAGTCTGAAATGTACCAAACTAAATACAACTACATGCTCCTATATGTTAAGTCTAAAGTCTTGTCCTGAATGTCGATTGAGAGCCAGAGGCTAGCAGTCAGAGGCAGCAGTGCCTTAGATTTCACTCTGCAGATGCACATATCACATTCACATATCAGCACTGCTATTTTTTTAGGAGGAATTCCAGACAAACAAGAGATCTTTCAGTGTACTGCTTAACACAAATAGACTTTCTAAACTTTTCCTTTGTCATGGCAAATCTTTACTTTTTGAGTTCAGTTCCACTTTAACAGAGAACTATGGGGCAACCTTTTTTGGCCATAGTTCTCTTTAGGATCGCAGGAGGACATATACTATATCCTCGTGACCGAAAACTCTGCATATTGCGGGCTATTGCCAGCTATATGCTGACCGCGCAAAATGGTCCTGCAGTCGGGGCAGATCCCAACAATGTTGTCGGGATACACCCTGCCACCGGATTGACAACTGACTCTGTGCCAGTCCCCCAGTCAGCGCTGGAGGAACAGAGAGGGGGGGGGGAATCCCTGCAGGGAGTGATGGCTGACAGTCACTGCTGCTCCCTGCAGGGAGAGGATCGGAAAGTCAGCAATCATTGGTATGTGTTCGCTGACTTCCCAATCAACAGAGCTGACGTGTGACAGCTGCAGTGTCAAGCATCGGCTCTAATTATGGGGATGAGTGTATTTCACTCACACCATAATTCTCCTTTAAAGCGCTACTGTGCTGCTCAGTGTTCTCCTTGCTGGAGACTCTGGCATGAGGAAGTAAAAGCCCTGCTCCTACCAAGATGGCTGCCTTCTTGTTCTGCCGGTGCAAAATAAGGCGTGGTAAGTCAGTAATGGGGAAAAGATCAGCTGCAGGGAGACTAGTAACCAGTCCTTTGCCCTCTGCCTGTCTTTTTTGAGCACAACTTCCAAAGTTCATTTCCTCTATACATTAATTATTGTTGCTTGGGTTGCCGCACTTTACACTCAGGCTCTCTGATTGAATGAATGTTGAATAAGCATAAATGTGAGTTACAATCACAAGTAACAATAGTGTATTGACCCCTTTGCAGCTGTAAAATTCAATTATGTTGTTCTAGGGCTTGGCAAGAGCTATTACACTGAACCACATGTGGCTATTTAGAGCCAAATCAGGATTCTGAGTTACGTCTTCAGTAATTTTGTATATTAATATGTAAGAAACCCAATGTGTGTATTTCTGGCTTTGAGATTCCAAATGAAGAGCTTCTCACTCTTGTAACTCCATGCACTGATCTGATGACTAGTGATGGAACTCTACAGGTGTAACATACAGTCAGCATGGCATATTAAATACCATGGCTGTCTGTTCAGGCCCAGGCTTCATTTCTTACACCTGGATGAGCTGGAAGGCCCATTTGAACACCCCAAGTCATCCTGATGTATGTAATGGCAAATTATGGATTGATAAGTGCAGGTATGTATGTTAGCAAACAATTTGCTGTGCTGTGTTGGTGCTAATTACCTGTATATGTATATGTATGCCTTAATCATACCAGCCCTGCAAGAGGGGCCTTTCTATAATTATACCCTGCTTCTAAACTGACATCAGATTCAATATGCTTCAACCATTCCAATTACCGCATCCTCACATTAAGCTTAATCTTAGTTTTTTTTTTTTTTATTTATATTATTTTTAAAGTGTATGTAAAGTCAAAACTACGGAAAAAAAATTAAAGTTTTAGCTCTAAATAGAGTTTTAAAGAATAACTCCAGAATCACCCCCCTTCACTCCTCTTAGCTCCCACCCACCAAGACCACACATTCTCCAAAAAATAATTTAGGTATAAAACTTTTTCTATCGGTCACTTGATGCGTGAGGTCCTCTCCTTCTGTTGTTCTCCCCCAGGTGGTCCTGAATAATGGAGAATTGGCTCGTGGGCAGGTAGTGGCGTGAATGTAGTGACATGGATGCCATGCTCTGCATTATTCTCTTCTGAGCCTAGGCTGGCATGATGCAGCACCTCCAGAGGGTGTGTCCATGACAGCCTGGGCTGACAGAAAGTGGGTTGGATGAAACTGGACGTTGGCCAACCCAGAAGAGGACTGGAAGCTGGACAGAGAAGTCTACAGGGGGGACAGGGCTGAGGTGTATTCGAATTAGAGCTGCATTTTTTTTTAAGCACCTTAGGTGTTTAAAAAAATAAAATAAAATAAAAAGGGTAACTCTGCTTTGAAGTGTACAAAATATAAAATGAAAATACACTGCTTGGCCAAAAAAAATTCACCACCTCATGTTAGTTTTGTTATGATCTGGGGTTGCTCCAGTTGGTCAGGTCTAGGTCCAGAAACGTTGACTACTTGAGGGCAGGTGAGAGACCGAGCATGGACCCCCCACATAGCGCCAACTACCTGAGGGCAGGAGATTAACCACTTGCTGACCGTGGTGTTACACCCCCTTCCTGGCCAGGCTATTTTGCAGTATTCAGCACTGCAGTAATTTGACTGACATTTATTCCGTCATACAACGCTGTACTGAAATGAATTTTATACCATTTTTTTGGGGACAGATAGAGCTTTCTTTTGGTGGTATGTAATCACCACTACAGGTTTGTTTTTTTTTTTACTATATAAATGAAAAAAGTACCGAAAATTTTGGAAAAACCTGTTCTCCCTACGTTATGTTACAAAACATTTATTATTACCCAATTTCTTTGTAAAATATAAAAGTCGGGGTCACGTCGGGTAAATAGACACCAAACATGTCAAGCTTTAAAATTGCGCGTACCCGCGAAATCGCAAAACACTACCATACCCAAAATTGGCCATAGGCGACGTTTTAAAAGCTTTTACCGCTCATCAGTTTAGTGTTATCAGTGATTAATGACCATAGAAATATTGCTCTCACTCCGACGTTCGCGGCGATATGTAACATGTGCGGCGCAATGGATGTAATCGTACTTTTAATTTTTTATGTAACTAATTTTTTTGAACCTTTTTTTTTATTTTTTTATTTATTGCTGTCACATAGGGAGCTAACAAGCTCCCTATGTGATAGCCAATTTGCAGTGACTGGTCCTCTTTATGGAGACATCAGGGGTCTTTAAGACCCCTAATGTCACCTAGAGACCCCCAGAGAAGCTGATGAAGCAGAGACCTGCTTCACCAGCTTCTCTCCGGTTTCTGTACCGGAGAGTGACACTGAAATACACATCACTTCCTGCATTCCGAAGAGGAGGAGGAGATCAAACGGAGATCGTGTACTGACCTCCGTTTGATCTCCGGCCGCAGAGCTGCTGTGCTGGTCCCGGGCTCACACCGGGAACAGCGGAGCTCGGGATCGCCAGCAGCTGCTACAACGGCGGGGGAGGGCCGCCCACCCGCACGCATATTGGTATTGTATTGGTTAAACCTGATGGACTTTTGTCTTTTTTTCAACCTAACTATCCAACAATGTAACACTATTTATTTTTATTTTTTTAGGAGCATGGAGAAGGATTAGAACCTCCGTCCATTCACTTCTTGTTTGCTGACAGTCGCCATCAAGACAGAGAGTGAGAAAAGATCTACCCAAAAGGAACAAAAGCAGTGTTGAAATCCAACAGAACTCGAGCCCTCTTCTCTTTCCACAAAAAATAATAGAATTTGGTTAAATTAGATTAAATGCTACAAGAGGGATTGGAAGCTGGCCACGGATCATCAGCTTGCTCCGTTTGGCGAACCAATTTGCTTGCAGATTTAGATTCCCAAGTGGCCAGAAAATGAGAACATTTACTTTCCATTTAAACACTTTAGAGTTTACTTCTAGTGATGAAATAATTGCTCATTGAACGCGTGATAAAAGGTTAATCTGAAGATTGTTTAAACGATTGACAGCATTAAGCCAGAGTAAATAGTTCATTAGCAGCGCCGGGTCCCAAGCCTTAAATGACTACAGAGAAAAAAAAGACATTTTAGCTGCTGTGTTCCAATGTTCTAAGTGTCAAGGTTGGCACATGACACACGGAGATGTTCACAGTTTTAGTAGAGACTGGAGTGGAAGATCAAGTAACGTGGAGGCCTGCAAACAGGACCACACAAGTCTTGGTGTTGGCAATATTCGGTGGTAATATTTGGTGTTATTTTTGGCAGAGCTGTATCCTGGGTGAGCCCCCAATAAAAGGCTCTTAGTAAAGGGGAAATCAAAGTTTTTTTGTTCATTTTTCTTTAATACTTTTTTAAGTATAGCCCCCTTAAAAATGACATGTTTTTATTCATTTATTTATTACAGGTATTTACATAGCGCTGACAATTTACGCAGCACTTTACATAGTTGCACATTCACATCAGTCCCTACCCTCAAGGAGCTTACAATCTAAGGTCCCCATCTCACATGTATACAAAGAGAGCCAACTTAGACAGGAGCCAATTAACCTTCCAGCATGTCTGTGGAGTGTGGGAGGAAACCGGAGTACCCGGAGGAAACCCACGGAAGCAGAGGGAGAACATGCAAACTCCTTGCAGATAGTGACCCTGGCTGGGATTCGAACCGGGGACCCCCAGTGCTGCAAAGCAGAAGACATGTCACATGGATAGTTCTCGATAAGAGCAATTATAAAAGATCAGTGGAAAAAAAGGAAGGGATAGACAATAGGTGCCAAAGGGCTGCATGCAGAGCTTTCTGGCCAGAGGTTGGGCACCAAATTACTATGAAAAAGTGGTTAAATAATATTAATGAGATATTAATGAGAGTGATAGAGTGAATGTTTGGAAATGTAGTATTAGAGGTTGGAAATGGATGCCTAGCTTAAGGCACCATGATCACAACCAGCTCTGCCTTTAAAAGCACATTCTAGTATGTGACGAAAAAAAAGAGGTGGAACCTTCAGCATTAGAATTCCATGTGCGACCAAGGTTAAACAATGACTAAATACAGCCCTGCACATGATGCTAAAATAACTCACGGTGTGCATCACAGTAGGAAAGCAGTATCTATGGAGTTCCAATGCTGACCAGATGTAGTGGCATTAAACGATATGGCCTTCCGCTGCCTATTCTTACATCACACACCAAATGGCATGTGATGCATATTTATAATGTGTGATGGATTTTTTGAAATCAGCCAGTTGGCATAGGTCCTTCCTCAGCCTCTAACCTGCAGGGAGGACCTGTTTCAGCAACTGACGCTACAGGTAATCAAGCAGGCAGACCCACACAGCCCATGTAAAATCCTTACATGTGAAAATCTAGTGCTGGGGATATCCATGAGACCATTGCCAATAATGTAACCAGTAGATCCAAGACTGAAGCTGGAATTTGGTTATGCAATCTGCTCTAAACTGATCCATGGCTTTGTAGTATGAAGGAGCACCTGAAAACTTCAAAACCTGCCTGCCCTGTCACTCTAATACCAAGCCTCATGATGCTAACCCCAATGTAACCCTAACACCAAGCCTCCCTGTAACCCTCACACTAGCCGTCCATGTAAATCTCATACCTACCCTCTCTGTATCTCTCACACTAACCCTCCATGTAATCCCCACACCAACCCTTCCTTTGTTCTAACACTAACACTTTCTGTGACACTAACACTGGTCCTTCCTTTAACCCTTACACCAACCCTCCCTGTAACCCCAACACCAACCCTGTAAACCTAACGCATCCTGTAAACCTAACCCTAAATGTTCTATGTAATTCTTACAGCAACCCTCCCTGTAACCTCAGCACCAACCCTCCCTGTAACTCTAATCCCTCCTGGAACCTTAACACTAACCTTTCCTGTAATTCTCAAACCAACTCTCCCTGCAACACTAACCTCCCCCACCTCCTCCTGCCACCTTAACCCTAAATCTCCCTGTAATCCTTACAGCAACCTTTCATGTAACCCCAACACCAACCCTCACAGTAACACTAACCCTTCCTGTAACCCTAACACTAACCTTCCCTGTAATCCTCTCGCCAACTCTCCCTGTAACCCTAACATCAAACGTGTAGCATTCTCGCTCTACGCTACATTGCAGAACTGATGTCACCACACATTTAATTATATAAGTAGACAAGAA
Source organism: Nanorana parkeri (assembly GCF_000935625.1). NCBI lineage: Eukaryota > Metazoa > Chordata > Amphibia > Anura > Dicroglossidae > Nanorana > Nanorana parkeri. Next base: position 356,155 of record NW_017307325.1, read on the forward strand.
TATATTACTGACAAACAAAAATATGCCATAAATGGTTATTATAAAAGGAAGCCCTTATAACATATGAAGATATATTATATTAACCATTTATGGTATATATTTTGCTTCTGAGAAATTTAGAATTGTCTACTTATATAATTAATACGTGGTGAGGGATGGTTGGTGTTAGGGTTACAGAAATAGTTAGTATTAGGGTTACAGGAAGGGTTAGTGTTATAGGGAGGTGTGATGCAAGGGTTACATGAAGGGCTAGTGTTATAGGGAGGTGTGGTATAAGGGTTACATGAAGGGCTAGTGTTATAGGGAGGTGTGGTATAAGGGTTACATGAAGGGCTAGTGTTATAGGGAGGTGTGATTCAAGGGTTACATGAAGGGGTACTGTTATAGGGAGGGTTGGTGTTAGTGTTACATGAAGGGTTTAGTGTTATAGGGAGGTGTGATGCAAGGGTTACATGAAGGGCTAGTGTTATAGGGACGACTGGTGTTAGGGTTACAGAAATAGTCAGTATTAGGGTTACAATAATTGTGTTAGGGTTACAGGAAGGGTTAGGGTTAAAGGGAGGTGTAATGCAAGGGTTACATGAAGGGTTAGTGTTATAGGGAGGTGTGGTATAAGGGTTACATGAAGGGCTAGTGTTATAGGGAGGTGTGATGCAAGGGTTACATGAAGGGTTAGTGTTATAGGGAGGTGTGGTATAAGGGTTACATGAAGGGCTAGTGTTATAGGGAGGTGTGATGCAAGGCTTACATGAAGGGCTAGTGTTATAGGGAGGTGTGATGCATGGGTTACATGAAGGGAGTGTTATAGGGAGGTGTGGTGTAAGGGTTATATGAAGGTGTTATTGTGAAGGGCTAGTGTTATAGGGACAACTGGTGTTAGGGTTACAGGAATAGTTGGTATTAGGGTTACACACAGGGTTGGTGTGAGGTTTACAGGGAAGGATAGTGTTAATGTTTCATGAGGGTTTAGTGTTATAGGGAGGTTTGGTGTTAGGAATAGTTAAGTAATAGGGTTACACACAGGATTGGTGTAAGGATTACAGGGAAGAATAGTGTTGGGGTTAAACGAGGGGCCAGTGTTATAGGGAAGGTTGGTGATAGGGTGTAACGGGCGTCGCCGTCAGCTGCGGGCAAGGAGGGCGGAAGCGGCAGCCAGCCGCTCAGTCGCTGGGCCGATTGCGTTCCACGGTGGAACGCACGAGGTCCCGAAACCCGGAAGTGAGGGGCGTGCGTTCCACCGTGGAACGC
>NW_017307325.1:360133-367680 GCF_000935625.1 Nanorana parkeri
GCCGACGGGGGGGGGGGGCCGCCCACCCGCACGCATATTGGTATTGTATTGGTTAAACCTGATGGACTTTTGTCTTTTTTTCAACCTAACTATCCAACAATGTAACACTATTTATTTTTATTTTTTTAGGAGCATGGAGAAGGATTAGAACCTCCGTCCATTCACTTCTTGTTTGCTGACAGTCGCCATCAAGACAGAGAGTGAGAAAAGATCTACCCAAAAGGAACAAAAGCAGTGTTGAAATCCAACAGAACTCGAGCCCTCTTCTCTTTCCACAAAAAATAATAGAATTTGGTTAAATTAGATTAAATGCTACAAGAGGGATTGGAAGCTGGCCACGGATCATCAGCTTGCTCCGTTTGGCGAACCAATTTGCTTGCAGATTTAGATTCCCAAGTGGCCAGAAAATGAGAACATTTACTTTCCATTTAAACACTTTAGAGTTTACTTCTAGTGATGAAATAATTGCTCATTGAACGCGTGATAAAAGGTTAATCTGAAGATTGTTTAAACGATTGACAGCATTAAGCCAGAGTAAATAGTTCATTAGCAGCGCCGGGTCCCAAGCCTTAAATGACTACAGAGAAAAAAAAGACATTTTAGCTGCTGTGTTCCAATGTTCTAAGTGTCAAGGTTGGCACATGACACACGGAGATGTTCACAGTTTTAGTAGAGACTGGAGTGGAAGATCAAGTAACGTGGAGGCCTGCAAACAGGACCACACAAGTCTTGGTGTTGGCAATATTCGGTGGTAATATTTGGTGTTATTTTTGGCAGAGCTGTATCCTGGGTGAGCCCCCAATAAAAGGCTCTTAGTAAAGGGGAAATCAAAGTTTTTTTGTTCATTTTTCTTTAATACTTTTTTAAGTATAGCCCCCTTAAAAATGACATGTTTTTATTCATTTATTTATTACAGGTATTTACATAGCGCTGACAATTTACGCAGCACTTTACATAGTTGCACATTCACATCAGTCCCTACCCTCAAGGAGCTTACAATCTAAGGTCCCCATCTCACATGTATACAAAGAGAGCCAACTTAGACAGGAGCCAATTAACCTTCCAGCATGTCTGTGGAGTGTGGGAGGAAACCGGAGTACCCGGAGGAAACCCACGGAAGCAGAGGGAGAACATGCAAACTCCTTGCAGATAGTGACCCTGGCTGGGATTCGAACCGGGGACCCCCAGTGCTGCAAAGCAGAAGACATGTCACATGGATAGTTCTCGATAAGAGCAATTATAAAAGATCAGTGGAAAAAAAGGAAGGGATAGACAATAGGTGCCAAAGGGCTGCATGCAGAGCTTTCTGGCCAGAGGTTGGGCACCAAATTACTATGAAAAAGTGGTTAAATAATATTAATGAGATATTAATGAGAGTGATAGAGTGAATGTTTGGAAATGTAGTATTAGAGGTTGGAAATGGATGCCTAGCTTAAGGCACCATGATCACAACCAGCTCTGCCTTTAAAAGCACATTCTAGTATGTGACGAAAAAAAAGAGGTGGAACCTTCAGCATTAGAATTCCATGTGCGACCAAGGTTAAACAATGACTAAATACAGCCCTGCACATGATGCTAAAATAACTCACGGTGTGCATCACAGTAGGAAAGCAGTATCTATGGAGTTCCAATGCTGACCAGATGTAGTGGCATTAAACGATATGGCCTTCCGCTGCCTATTCTTACATCACACACCAAATGGCATGTGATGCATATTTATAATGTGTGATGGATTTTTTGAAATCAGCCAGTTGGCATAGGTCCTTCCTCAGCCTCTAACCTGCAGGGAGGACCTGTTTCAGCAACTGACGCTACAGGTAATCAAGCAGGCAGACCCACACAGCCCATGTAAAATCCTTACATGTGAAAATCTAGTGCTGGGGATATCCATGAGACCATTGCCAATAATGTAACCAGTAGATCCAAGACTGAAGCTGGAATTTGGTTATGCAATCTGCTCTAAACTGATCCATGGCTTTGTAGTATGAAGGAGCACCTGAAAACTTCAAAACCTGCCTGCCCTGTCACTCTAATACCAAGCCTCATGATGCTAACCCCAATGTAACCCTAACACCAAGCCTCCCTGTAACCCTCACACTAGCCGTCCATGTAAATCTCATACCTACCCTCTCTGTATCTCTCACACTAACCCTCCATGTAATCCCCACACCAACCCTTCCTTTGTTCTAACACTAACACTTTCTGTGACACTAACACTGGTCCTTCCTTTAACCCTTACACCAACCCTCCCTGTAACCCCAACACCAACCCTGTAAACCTAACGCATCCTGTAAACCTAACCCTAAATGTTCTATGTAATTCTTACAGCAACCCTCCCTGTAACCTCAGCACCAACCCTCCCTGTAACTCTAATCCCTCCTGGAACCTTAACACTAACCTTTCCTGTAATTCTCAAACCAACTCTCCCTGCAACACTAACCTCCCCCACCTCCTCCTGCCACCTTAACCCTAAATCTCCCTGTAATCCTTACAGCAACCTTTCATGTAACCCCAACACCAACCCTCACAGTAACACTAACCCTTCCTGTAACCCTAACACTAACCTTCCCTGTAATCCTCTCGCCAACTCTCCCTGTAACCCTAACATCAAACGTGTAGCATTCTCGCTCTACGCTACATTGCAGAACTGATGTCACCACACATTTAATTATATAAGTAGACAAGAATATATTACTGACAAACAAAAATATGCCATAAATGGTTATTATAAAAGGAAGCCCTTATAACATATGAAGATATATTATATTAACCATTTATGGTATATATTTTGCTTCTGAGAAATTTAGAATTGTCTACTTATATAATTAATACGTGGTGAGGGATGGTTGGTGTTAGGGTTACAGAAATAGTTAGTATTAGGGTTACAGGAAGGGTTAGTGTTATAGGGAGGTGTGATGCAAGGGTTACATGAAGGGTTAGTGTTATAGGGAGGTGTGGTATAAGGGTTACATGAAGGGCTAGTGTTATAGGGAGGTGTGATGCAAGGGTTACATGAAGGGTTAGTGTTATAGGGAGGTGTGGTATAAGGGTTACATGAAGGGCTAGTGTTATAGGGAGGTGTGATGCAAGGCTTACATGAAGGGCTAGTGTTATAGGGAGGTGTGATGCATGGGTTACATGAAGGGAGTGTTATAGGGAGGTGTGGTGTAAGGGTTATATGAAGGTGTTATTGTGAAGGGCTAGTGTTATAGGGACAACTGGTGTTAGGGTTACAGGAATAGTCAGTATTAGGGTTACAATAATTGTGTTAGGGTTACAGGAAGGGTTATAGGGAGGTGTGATGCAAGGCTTACATGAAGGGCTAGTGTTATAGGGACAACTGGTGTTAGGGTTACAGGAATAGTTGGTATTAGGGTTACACACAGGGTTGGTGTGAGGTTTACAGGGAAGGATAGTGTTAATGTTTCATGAGGGTTTAGTGTTATAGGGAGGTTTGGTGTTAGGAATAGTTAAGTAATAGGGTTACACACAGGATTGGTGTAAGGATTACAGGGAAGAATAGTGTTGGGGTTAAACGAGGGGCCAGTGTTATAGGGAAGGTTGGTGATAGGGTGTAACGGGCGTCGCCGTCAGCTGCGGGCAAGGAGGGCGGAAGCGGCAGCCAGCCGCTCAGTCGCTGGGCCGATTGCGTTCCACGGTGGAACGCACGAGGTCCCGAAACCCGGAAGTGAGGGGCGTGCGTTCCACCGTGGAACGCGGAAGTGCGCCGCTGCGTACGTCGGCTCCTCCTTCTCCTCATAGGCCTATTTAAACGCCCAGGAGAGACAGCATGGCGTTCCAAGATTGTGCCAGAACGCCTGCTGTCTCCTGGGACCCTCCACGAACCTCCAGATTCCTCCATCCTGCGAGTCTGAATCCACCAAGGACCACCTGTACCTCCATAGCCAAACCCTCCAAAGAGCAAGTATTCTATGTGCAGTTGCACCTGTTGTCATCAGGACTGTTTGATTTACAACTTACAATTTCAAGCCTTAATACTACGGGGAACTGGACCCATACCAAATAACTGTATTGCCATCTAAGTTCTGCTAAACTCCCTACTCATTAACCGTACTCAGATTATTGATTTGTTCGCTTAGGAATTAACCCTCTCCAACCCCACCTTATTATTTAACTTGAGGCTGTGATGCTAGGATCCCTAACTCTCTGTTTAACTTGAGAGTGAAACCAGGGGTCCATACATGAGAAGCCTCCGCAGCTGAGATCCACGCTAACTCATTCCATACAGGCGTGACAGAATCTTGGAACCTTAGAAATGGATCCAGCGGAGCTTGCTGAACATCTTGTTGGCCTCTCCCAAAGGGTTGATACTCTTACTGCCACATAGGGTTGCATGAATAGTTTGTATTAGGGTTACACACAGGGTTAGTGTAAGGATTACAGGGGAGGTTAGTGTTATGGTTACATGAGGGTTTAGTGTTATAGGGAGGGTTGGTGTTAGGGTTACATGAATAGTTAGTGATAGGGTTACACACAGGGTTGGTGTGAGGATTACAGGGAAGGTTAACATTAGGGTTACAGGAAGGGTTAGTGTTACAGGGAAAGTTAGTGTTAGGGTTACAGGAAGGTAGAGTTTGTGGTCCCCTAAGTCTCCCTATTTTTACTCCAAAGGGGAGAATTTAATACACTATAGTGGACACATTTTGGACGCTACATCCACAGACCCATAAAGAAGACCTGCCTCCAACCTATAACAAACTGAAGGTACAAAACAGAAAGTTTGAGTCTTTAATTACCGAAAGCGTGAAACACGCATGTGATCTTGTTATTTTTTGCACCCCATTTTAATGGACTGAAATAAAGATTCTGCATTTAACACTGGAGTGCTGGCAACCATTGTTATGTGACTTCCAACCTGCTAGAAAATGTGACTGTTCCTATAGTGAGGAGTTAATTCCCTAATACAGGAATCAATTGAAGAAATGTCACCAGCACACCAAAAATCCTTTCAGAATAACCATGTGTTCATTTAATAAGAACCATTTAAATGACATGATTCTTATTAAATGAACACATGATTATCCTGAAAGGTTTTTGGTGTGCTTTTGACATTACTTCAATTGATTCCTGTAACCAGCGGTGCCATCCGCAGTCACTACAAGCACCCTCCCCTGTCATTGGGGCATCCGGTAAGGAGTGCAACAAGTTTCTTTCTATTTTCTAAATTCCCTAATACAGCCCCTCCCTTACGTGCACACCATAACCCTTCTCTTATAGGAAGATTTTTACAGAAATGAATGGACAGATGGCATGCTTGCTTCATTTTCCTAAAGCTGACTATTCTTTTTTTTTTTTTTTAAGCAAGTATATCTTTATTGTGGTATACAAGATGCAAAACATAGAGTAGTCATTGTAGGTTCAATCCAAGAGAGGTACACTCCGAGGGTCGTCCGACCACCCAGATATATTTACGTCACGTAAATACAATGAAATAGTAACCGTCAAATACGTTTAACAGAACATTAATGAATACATCTGGTTTTCGATAGTGCATCTCTATAATAACAATTAACTGCAAGTAAGCAAGATGACATGAGAATCAAGTAGGGTGGGGAGGGGATGGGAGGGGTTGGTGGGTGGGGTGGGGGATAAAGTGCGTTTACTAACTGCTAATTCACTGACTATAATCTGTGTCTAAGTACATTAGCTGTAAACAGGCATGGACGAAGAGCAAGGCAACTGTTAATGTCTAATTACCTAAGAAATTACGTGAAAGGTAGGTTGATCAGTGAAGCATGGTGGGGAGGAGGTGTGATAACATTGGGACTCTCCCCCATTCAGCCCTATATGAGTGAAATGGCTCTGAACCTTAGGAACCCATGGAGATAGATAGATAGCATAGAGATTTCATAGTACATCCAGTGCACCCAGCGATCCCTCGGTCTTGGCCAGTAAATACCATTTGGAATATTGAAACAGCGACATCACATCTTTCAATTGAGGCGTGGTCAATTCATGTACTAGATACTGCGTCCATGTCCTAAAGAACCTATCAGTTAAGTGTTGGTTGTGTTTGGTATCGAGTTTCTGAATGAGCATAAGGCGGTGTAAGGTTGTTTTAACATCTGCTAGTGTGGGAGAAGCGTTTAGAAGCCAGGCTCTAAGAATTTCTTTTTTAGTCGCCAAAAGGCAAAGATGTTCCCATTGGGTCAATGACGAGTGGGAATTAGTGGAGAGGTTTTGTGGGATCTGGAATAGACGATAGGAGGGAGTAAGGAATCCTTGGTGGGGTGATAGTAATGATATGTAGCGGAGTATAGTCTCCCAAAATCGGTGGATGTTGGGACATTCCCAAAAGAGGTGTGTCACATTAGGGCGAGGGGCTTGGCATTTCGGACACTCTTGAAGCCAGGGAGTATGTGGGCATGCGGGACCATAGTTAAAGGCGCAGTAGGCTCTATTAATTAATTTGAATTGTATCTCCCTCCATTGTTCGCTACATATATTCTTGCAGACAGCCTGCCAGCTTCTAATCATCAGGTCATAGGTGTCTTCATGACAACTGTAACACCGTGGACCATTTATGTGCATAGCACGGTATTGCGGAGGTAGAATCTTCATGCGATGGTCTAAGTATGGAGTATGCCTGTGACAGTGAGATTTTTTGTGTAGGGTGTGCAATTATGTTGGAGAAAGAGGAAGTTTTGTCCGGTCGAACGGGGAGATAGATGTGTGATTGAAGGAACGAGGTAATCTGGCCATATTGTAGAAAGTGGGAAGGAGATATTAATTTGGAGGTCACTAAATCTGATATTGATCTACATTCGCCTTGTGGGTTAATTAAATCCTGTAGCTTCTGGACACCCTTGGTGTGCCAGATCTTGTAGATTTCTGAAGACATGCCCACGGGGAACACCAGGGAGGACATGATAGGCATGTGGGTGGTTATTGTGCCACTAAGTTTGCTCAGCTTCCTCATCTCCTTCCATGATATCACCGTGTCCCTCAAGAGCACATTGTATCTAATGAAGGGAGGTAGTTTGTGGATGGGTGTGTGTAATACTCCTGCTAGAGACCAAGGACAAACCAGGCGCTGTTCCAGGCCAGTGTTAGAATAGAATTCAGTCTCATGTAACCAATCCCGAATAAAGCTGACTATACTTTTGACAAAAACCCAACTAGTTGCTGCGCAGCTCGAAGACAGTCTATGCGCCACGTTTGGCAACCCATCAACCAAAAAATATTTGTAAATATCTGTCCACTCCCTGAGCAGGGTGAAAATATTGTGATGGTAAGTATGTTCTTCTTTCCTCCATACAAGCGGGTCTGGGTTGAATAATTCACTACGAAGCTTGTAACAGATGGAGATACTGTGTAACAATCTGTATAAGTCAGTCATTCTAAAGATTGTAGACACCAGGATGCAAAAAAAAAAAAGCCCACCTTCCTTTACACATCCCACTGCACGATGAGGGGGTGATGCACAGGTTGCCGTGGCAACCTTCTCCTGTCTACAAAGGCAGCCAAAAAAAAAAAGGCCTCTCCCTGGAAATAAACTTTTGCAACAGCCTTTTTGTTACACCATC
>NW_017307325.1:367696-406343 GCF_000935625.1 Nanorana parkeri
TGTATTTTCTCTTCTAAAAATATATTGCAGCTTGATGATTTATTTGGCAGAAGTTACGGGTTTTTTTCTTTATCAGGCACACAAACTTTTCTGTATTCTGGTTTGTGCATATCAGGCAGGAAGCTCGACGATTAATATTCAGACATGTTTTCTTCTATTAGCAGCTGATTTCACTGAATATTAATAGGGTTTGTTAGCAATGCAGCTCACCCTTAAATATGGTGTTACTAGGAATTAATTATAGGCGGTATAATCCATATTGCAATAATTTATTTTTCCTATTATCAAGTAAAGCAAATATTCTTTGTTTTTATTCTTTTCACCTACAATTCTCATTCTTATTGCCCCTTGATAGGTGTTCATTTGTTGGGGGTTTGAGAGATGGGGCATGGCTTTGGCATCTGCTCTAGTAACAATATAACACCAGAATTTATACGTTGTGGGTCTTTCTGCTCAGTTTAAATGAACATGCGACTGGCCAAATCCACAGAATTTACATTTTCGGAAGTCCTGGATTACCTACACACACTGGAAATTAAATGCAGGAGACACCTGGGAGACCTGCACCCTAGTTCCTACAGCATACTCTCTAGAATGTCTGCAGGGAGATAAAGACCTAGGGCCCAATATCCTTGCCTCAAAGTACACAGCTCACTTCTAGTATCTATGTCCCAAATGGGAGCTGCAGACCAGTAGACACAGCTCATTCTCCATTATCCATATCACTAGTAAGATGTATTATCACTCCCCAGTATCCATGTCACCAATTATATCTGCACCCAGGGCAGCCATTGGGGGGGTACGGCCGATACTCATGTAAGGGGCCCGGGCAGCCTGGGGGGCCCGCCCGGGTCCCTTACATGACTATCGGCCGATGGTGAAGGGCGAGGGGGCGGAGGCCTGGCCTTAGCAGCGCTTTGAGACAAGCTAGGGCCCCATCAGCGACGCTGCTTGTCTGATGTCGGACTGGCCGGAAGGGACGTCACGTTAGTGGGGGGAGGGATGCAGCCCTGACCAGCCCACCTGAGACCCCTTCAGAGCCCACCATAGACAGTCTCAGATGGGCTGTGCAGCATCTATGGTGGGCTCTGCAGGGTCACTCTCAGGTGGGTACTGTGTCCAGCGCGTCACTAAGCCCTGCGTCCAGCAAGTCACTAAGCCCAGTGGGATCTCTACCCCAGTAAGATCTGTACCCCAGTAGGCAAAGCTTGCTTTCTGGTATCCATATCACTAGTGTGACTTATGCCTAGGACACACTGATCACTCCCCAGTATCCATGTCACCAGTGAGATCTGCACCCCAGTACATGCTGCTCACTCCCCAGTATCCATCTAACCAGTGAGATCTACACTCCACTCCACACAACTCACTCCCCAGTATCCATGTCACAAGAGATCTGCACTACAGTACACACAACTCCCTTCCCACTATCCATGTCACCAGTGAGATCTGCACTACAATACAGAAAGCAAACCACACACATTCAGGAAACATTGTAATTACCATTCAAGGCCCAACATGGTATCCATCACAAAATAGACCACATGGTGACTCCAACAATAGGTTATTCTAGCAGTAGCTTTTACTAAAATAATGAATTGGCACAAAGGGCATGACGTGTTAAAAATCGCATCATAATTCAGGTGTACCTAGGGCAGTATGATATCTGCTCACAGCCCCACCATTTTCCATAATGTAAAACAAATATGAGTTTAGTTGGTTTCAGACTTGGGGGCATGGGCAGCTCAAAGGAGAACTATGAGGTGAGTGAAAATCACTCATAGTTCGAGCCGACGTATGACAATGAGACTGTCACACGTCAGCTCAATAGTTCGGGAAGTGAGCGAACACATACCGTCGCTCGCTCACTTCTCGATCGTCTCTCTGCAGAGAGCCGTGACTGTCAGTCACCGCTCCCCGCAGGGATTCCCCCCCTCCTCTCTCCGATCCTACAGATCCTCTAGATAGACAGAGCCAGCTGTCACTCACGCAGCTGGGTGGATCTCGACAGTAATGTTGGGATCCGTCCCGACTGCGGCGGTCTCAGTATACCGTGAGCTGTAGCTCGCGATATACTGAGCTTTGGGTCATAGGAGGACGCTAGTTTATGTCCTCCTGTGACCATTAGGAGAACTATGGGGAAAAACACTGATCCCATAGTTATCCTTTAAGCAGAGCAATGTGGCTTTTGTGCTTTTTGTGAGAATTTAGCAGAAGAAACAAACTGATCATGATGTAATCTTTCACACATTAACAATAAATCAGTATTACTGCTTACACGTAAGATCTTAGAATAACTTTATGATATGGGACAGAGGAGGATAGCCACAGGGATGAGGATAGGAATAACGCATGACTCCCTGTGCTGATTTTTTTTCTAGATTCATTTGCATAAACGCTGCCACAATGTACAGTGATAGCTTTGTCGCCTTTATATTGTGTGAAAACAAAAAACAGAGCAAGTTACATTTTTCCTGTAAGTCTGATGCCACCAATAATGAATGGCTCCATCTCATTATACTAAACAGACAAAAAAAAAAAATAGACTTGTTGAGAAATACAGTTCGCCTGGAGAACAAGGAAGTTCTTGCTAATAATATTGTTAGCGGTTTAGTGACTAGAAGTTTGTGCTGTCGTGTCGGGGGGCTGACAGCAGAGGCTCCTTCGGGATCTGCACTGGGGCAGGTACAATTTAATGTCTTTATTAGTGACGGAACAGATGGCGCGGATGGGACTGCGTGCCTTCCTGGCAACAGACACCAAGCTCTGCTGCAGAACGCTTTGGGAAATACAGGAAAATGATTAATGGTTTAGGTAGATTACAAGAACGGTCAATTGATGCTTATCAGACACAGCTTTGTGGCAACTAAAGAAAAATGTATTTGGTTTTAAATTAACAACTGAACATTATATTAGCTAAATACATTTCAGGTGCTTCAGGATAAAATGCTGTGCCAAATCTTATGGCGCGTTCACACCAGATGCAGTGCGTTCCGGCCCGATTCTGGCCAGAACGCACTGCCTCGCATTGCGGCCGGCTCACTTTTTTGTGGGGCAGGAGGGGGAGTGGCGGGCCATTGAAGTTAATGGCACTGTAGCCACGCCCTCCGGCCACAATGCGATCGGCCGCACGGGATCACAAGGCACAATTTGCCTGCGGTCCGGACCGATCAAAATGCTGCAAGTACTTTTTTTGATCGCACCGGATTGCAGGCATAATGTGCCTTGCGATTCTGTGCGGCCGATCGCATTGCGGCAGGACGGCGTGGCTACAGTGCCATTCACTTCAATGGCTGTCAGGGTACCCTGCACAGGCGTTCTCACCCCACATGCAGGTACCCACACAGGATGACCAAATTAATATGCCCACACAGGATAGGGTTATATGCACAGTTTATTGGTTCCACATCAACAAAACTACAAACCCAACAAAGAGGGGTAACAGGCCTGCAGATGTACAGCAGGCCTCGGGATACCAGAAGAGCGGTCAGGTACAAGCCGAGTCGTTAACAGGAGGGCAGCGCGGTACAGGAACAGGATTCAACAGAGAGTGGTCGGGTTACAAGCCGGGTCGGTGACAGGTTTTCAGATAGGAAGCAAGGTTCAGGACATGGGCATCAGTCAGGTTTAGCAACACAATACTGACCCAGCCTCCTGACTACAGGGAGGGCCTAAATACCCTCCCAGGAAGCACCAGGTGATGGGATGATCAGTCACAGCTGGGGCACACCCGCAGGTGAGTACCAGAGCTGCAGGTTCCTTACAGTTCCTGGCTGCTGGAGACACCCGCAGGCGAGCACAGGAACTGCAGGACCCGGCTCCAGCGCCACCTGGGGGTGCTCTGGATCCTGACAATGGCTCGCCACGCCCCCTCCTGCCCCACAAAAAAGTGAGCCGGCCGCAATGCGGGGCAGTGCGTTCTGGCCAGAATCGGGCCGGAACGCACTGCATCTGGTGTGAACGGGCTCTTAAAGCTTGCTTTCTTTAGAAAGTAGCCACAGCCCGAGTAGAAAAGCCTCTCCCCTGCCAGCATGCTATAGAGAAGGATCCTTGCTCTCTGTGTGGAAACAGAAGTTTCTCTGCAAAGGTCTGACATGCCCCCTACTGAATCAAGGGTAGAACTCTCCAATTAGGAGTAAGCAGCTTTACCTCTCAGGAATTACTGTGTGTGCTGCTATTCAGCACAAACAACCACCCCTGAGAGGCTGGCCACAAAGGCTGAGAGGTGGATCACAAAACCCGAGAGATGGACCACAAAGGCTGATCACAAAGACTGAGAGCCTAACCAAAAAAGACTGAGAGGCTGGCCCCAAAGACTGAGAGGCTGGCCCCAAAGACTGAGAGGCTGGCCCCAAAGACTGAAAGGCTGGCCCCAAAGACTGAAAGGCTGGCCCCAAAGACTGAGAGGCTGGCCCCAAAGACTGAGAGGCTGGCCCCAAAGACTGAGAGGCTGGCCACAAAGACTGAGAGGCTGGCCCCAAAGACTGAAAGGCTGGCCCCAAAGACTGAGAGGCTGGCCCCAAAGACTGAGATGCTGGCCCCAAAGACTGAGAGGCTGGCCCCAAAGACTGAGAGGCTGGCCACAAAGACTGAGAGGCTGGCCCCAAAGACTGAGAGGCTGAGCACAAAGTTTGAAAGCCTGACCACAAAGATTGAGAGGTGGACAACAAAAGTTGAGAGGCAGACCACGCAGACTTAGAAGGCTGACCGCAAAGGCTGAGAGGTTGATCGCAAAGGCTGAGAGGCTGACCCCAAAGGCTGAGAGGCAGACCCAAAAGGCTGAGAGGCAGACCCCAAAGGCTGAGAGGCAGACCCCAATGGCTGAGAGGCAGACACCAAAGGCTAAGAGGCAGACCCCAAAGGCTAAGAGGCAGACCCCAAAGGCTGAGAGGCAGACCCAAAGGCTGAGAGGCAGACCCCAAGGGCTGGCCTCTCTCCTGCCTGAGCTCAAGGCTGATAACCAATACTTTCTCCATGGTGCTATAGAAGGGTGACATTTTCCAATTGTTTGAGTATCTGTTATCAACAATCAGGCAGGAGAAAGGATAACCTTACAGCCTCACACTGGGCTGACTTTTCTGCTCCAACAGGGATAGAATATGTGTAAATAAATCAATACTCGTGTAACTCCTGACATTCAAGGCTGCACTGTTATAACAATCCAAGAGTGGTGACTCTTGAAATATGATGGATCAAGATCATTGCAGATGCTGGCATTCCTAAATCATCTCTACGGACAGAGATTACGGCGGTGTGGCTGCTGCTTGAGATCACACAGTGCAATGAAATTCCTGTACTCCCAATGTAGACAGCAGAGGGAGCATTGCGCTGTTCTATTTTCAGTTGTGTAAAGCCCAATTCAATCTTCATTTAAAAAAAAAAAGCAATCCCCTGTAGGATATAAAATAAAAGATGCATCTTATGCTATAATGTGCCTTATCACTGTCCCCCGCAGGCTTACTGCTCTGGGATCCAGCACTGCTCCTCTTCCAGGATGAATGATGCCCAGTACCATGCAACTCCTGTAAGCCCAGGGAGTCAAGGACCCATCCCTTGGGGGTCATCAAGAAGACCTGAACTTACAGAAAAATCCTGCAGAAAACAGTACCTCGTCATCATTGCAGAATTTGGACCCACCCAGCATCGCAGAGAGAAAAATTTTATATATTTTTTATATTTTTTTTGAAACATTTTGGAATATACCTTTAAGAATAGCCATATCCAGACCAATTAAAGTAAGCAGTGATCACAAGGTTCAGCTTACTTTAATTGGTCTGGAAGTGATCAGGACCGGATTTACTCTCTCTGCTGCCCCAAGGCCAGGTTCCTCAATGCGCCCCCCTACCCGCCAACCCCCCCCCATGGAAAATGGCAGACCTGCAGGCTGCATACAAGTGATCTCGGCGCCATCGCCGGGATCACTTGTACAAAACAAGTGGTGGCTTCCCCGCTGTACATTTAGCTCTGCTTGCCCAAAGCAGGGCTAAATGTCAAAAATAACTACCTGCCCGGCACCTGCACGTCACCAGGATATATATGAATTCCACACCCCTGCTGCCCCTCTACTCCCTGCTGCCCCAAGGTCGGGCCTTGGTTAGCCTTGTGGGAAATCCGGCCCTGTCTGTGATAATCAAGTCAGTTTTTGGCCACTGTAAGGGTTTTTGTCCTTTGTGCCCAACCCATGGCCCTGTCACTACATGAGATCCTTTGGCACGTAAGCTGGCCATACACTGCTTGGATTTTGCCCCAATTCCAGACAAATTAGCCAAAATATGAGCTGTGGGTTGCCCCATTGGCCCCAACCCATTGACAAAAGTAAATTTTTTTTCAATCGACTTTTGTGGAAGAGGCCAGATGGAAAATGTCGGCTCAACAGGGACTATATCAAATAGTCACTGTTGTCATAATCAGCAGCTGTTGGGTCCAGCCGGCTGCTGAATACAATATCGTGGGACACCATGCTGAGGGATGTAAACTTTGGGAAAGCAATCAGGAAGACATCCTCCACTAGCATTTCCTTAATGAAAAAAATTATATTTGACATGAAAATATTTCAAAATATGTAACAATATATTCTAAACAAAAACGATTGGGATTAACAATGTACAATAATGATAATAAAGTATTTTTATACGTAGGATTATATTTTATTGTTACTGTGAATCAACACACATTTTAGCATCTTCGTCATTCTTTTTCTTTGTACTGTAATAAACTGTTTAATGAAAATAATACATATAATTTTGTTTCAGTATGACTATGTCGGGGACTAATGGGTTGACAGTGTGACATGTATTATGTTTTATCACGTTGTTATAGTGTGCTATACATTTGTTTTAACATTTCTATGTATTTTAAGGTTTTCATTCAGGTTAATTATCACAATAAGTAGTTTCACTGCCACAACAGTAATGTGTAAAGTACACAGTACACAGTAATGTGGAAAGTACCAGCTGGTGTACTTTACACCAGATGTGTAAAGTACCAGTAGACTGAAATTGATGATGCATTTAATTCCGCTACTGTATGTCTGCTTTACTGTATTAAATGCAGGGGTGTTGTACACTTTTTACTGCCTGAGTCGTGGGTGTGTGGTGGGGTGCTGTCGGTGCACTTTCCTGGGGAAAGTGTACACGGTACCTCTGTCCGGCACTCTACTCAGCTTCTGGCAACCCGTGATGTCAGTGAGCTGTGCCGGACACCAGAGACCAGCTAAGAGGTCTTAGAAACCTTGTGGGAACACTCTGGCCAGGGAGAGTCACACCCGCTGCCCACCCCTACATGACCCCCATTGAGATGCCACTTGAGGCAACCTCCTCAGGCTACCTCATTATAAAGACAGCCTTGATTATATGTGATCAGTTTCACACAGGTGAAATTTAGCTTTGAATGGAAAAAAAGTTTGAGAGTCAGTCCACACACCAAAATGTGTTTTAGGGTTTCCAGTCCACTTATACATGAATGTAAGAATGTAAGTTCATAGAAAATGTTGCACACAGGAGACAGGTGAAGGCTTGAAATAATGTTTACTGAAATTACCGCAATAATTGAAAATAGGTTTAGTTGGGGCTTTTTAGGCGCCATACCATGACAACTTCAAATGTTATAAAGACTTCATTATTATGAAAATGAAAGCCAATAGCATACAAAGCATTGTATAGAGAAGCAGTGTGTGTTTCATCAACGTATTTGCTTAAAGGAGAACTATGGGGTTAAGGCTTTTCCCCATAGTTCTCCTTAGGGTAACGGGAGGACACAAACTAGCATCCTCCCGTCACCCTAAGCTCAGTATACCGCGAGCTACAGCTCGCGGTATACTGAGACGCCGCAGCGGATCCCGACAATTATGTCTGGATCCGCCCAGCTGCGTGATTGACAGCTGGCTCTGCCTATCTAGAGGCAGAGCCAGCTGTACCCACCCCCTCCCCCGTCCGTTCCGCCAGTCAGCGATGGCAGATCGGAGCAGGGAGGGGGGAATCCAGCCTCTCATCTGTCACGGCAGAGAGCCGTGACAAGATCGCTCACCTCCCGATCTACTGAGTCGACCTGTGACAGTCTCATTGTCACAGGTCGGCTAGAACTATGAGGTGAGTGAAAAGCACTCACCTCATAGTTCTCCTTTAACATTGATTGTTCACCGATATCAAAGATGCCTCCTTTCTTTCCATATACCTTCTTGGCATTGGTACATTAACGATATACTAATAATCTGGACAGGTGACAAGAGTTGAACTTGATTATTTCATGAAAAATCTGGGTAATAATGAATACACAATCTTCCACTATGAACTGTCACAGCCATAATGTCATTTTTTTGGATTTGGAAACTTCTGTTTTGAGGATCACTCAATATCCACGTCACTTTATAAGAAAGCCACAGCTGGCAATACGATTTTGCATGCAACCAGCGCTCACCCACTACCTCTTAAAAAAAAAGTATCCTCTACAGACAATATTTGTGCTAAAGACGCAATTGCTCATATGACGTCAATTTTGAGACAACTTTTTCAATTACTGCTGTGTAATGGGGGTGTGGTGCTGCGTCACTCGGTGACTCAATAGATAAATCACTTGAAATTATCTCTCTCCCTATATAAACACTAATATATATATATATATATATATACACACACATATACACACACACACACATTTATACACACATACATACACACACACATATGGGCCAAGTTTGTTGACAACTGACCATCACACCTAAAAAAGCTTTCTGGACATCCCATTCAAAAACCGTGGACACCCTTGTGGCTCTGACAGCCTTAATCCTTCTGGGAGGGCTTTCCACAACATTTTGGATTGTGTCTGTGGGAATTTGTGCTAATTCAGCCAAAAAAGCATTTGTGAGGTCAGATGCTGACATTAGAAGATCTATATACGAACAGGGCTATTCACAAAAGGTGAAGAGTTTGGAGAAGGCAAGAGAAGTGAACATAGTTGAACTGGAAAATAAGCTGCATTGGAGAACTTTTCCAAATCAGCTATTTTGGCCTTGATTGTTCACTCCTCCTGTATTTTCCAAACTTTTCACCCTTCTGTGAATAACCCTGTGAGTGCTCCAATTCATCCCAAAGGTGTTAATTAAGGCTGAGGTCGGGGCTTTGTGCAGGACACTCCAGTTCCTTCCCACCAAACTCATCAAACCATATCTTGCTGGCTTTGTACACAGGGCACAGTCATCGTGGGACAGAAAAGGGTCTTCCCTTTGGTCTTGTATCCATGGCATCAGTTTGAGACACTTCTGAGGTCATTCAGAATTCATTAGCAGGTGCTTCTGACCTGCATTTCAAAGGCTTTAAGTGGGTTTTTCATTACTTTTGACTTGGGAATATAAAACCCACTTGACGCAAACAAAAGTCTTTTTAACACAGGCCCTACCAGTACCTTTTACTGGAAACACTTCAACTCCAATTTCGAGTAGTGTCTACAAACTTTTGGCCATTTCACAGCTGATGGTCAGATGTCCACATACTTTTGCTCATATAGTGTAACTGAACTGAAGGACTATGTTCTTCTCTGGAGTTGAGAATATGTAAAATATGTTTGTGAGGATGTCCCTGCAGTATTTTGCCTTCATATATCACCTATCACAGTTTGTAGACATTATGCTTCAGCTGTCATTTCCACTCATTCGATGTACTCCCGCAGAAGCTAGTAAAGGGAATCCTGGACTTAGAAACTCAGGTAGAGAAACCCTGGAGGAAAGACAGTGATATTTCATACCAAGAACGTCCTCTAATACAGTTGGTACTTTTGATTGCTGTTTGACTTTGTTCTTCCTTCAGGGGAAATCTCCTTTAGATTTGAAAGCTCTTTTCATCTGCCTAGAGATTTATAGAGAGCCCTTAATATGTGTCATTAGCCTCTGCTTGGATCATCTCGCTAATTGATAATGGGCTAATTGCCATTGTGCCTTCGGGACTTTTATCGTGCTAAATAGGAAAATGTTGCTTTTTGATATTGGCAGCGCCAATCCGGGGTAATATCTTTAAAGGAAGGAAACTGCATTAAAACGCTCAATGTATCCCAGTTATATACTTCCTCTATGGGTGCCAATGGTCCCTTATCAGCAGCAGTGTTCTTTATTTTCATTACAATGAAGTCGTTCCATTACCAAATTGTTCTCAGTAGACATTGCCCAAAGGATGAAGAATATCTGCTGTGGAGTTTGTGCCGAAATCCTACAGTGCTTGAATCTGAAAGGGTCAGTCTAAATCCTACCATTCATTTGTGTGTAGAATCTGAAGTGTTAAAGGGTCAGTCCACCTACAAGTGATTTTATCTATAAGAAGAGTCTGGTGGGTCGTTATATGTCTTGGATACTCCAACAGAGACCTCCCTAACATGTTATTGCTCAGGTTGGAGTTTGGGTGTTACTACCCATCTTTGTGTGTACCAGTTATTCTGTCACATTCCCTATAATATTAAAATAAAAAATCCAGAAGGGATGGTGGGAGCCCTTCATAATAGGCACAGCAGGTGTGCAGGAGTCAGGAACTGAGCAAAAAGGTCTAAAGAGGTTTCATTCTCCAGTATCTATGATCTGAAATATCAGATTTGGGTAGAATGACCTTTTGCAACACCCATATTTAGGGTGTAACATGGGATATGGTAGCATTCCGCATTCCCCCATCCTCTAACCGTTACATACACTTACCTGAATCGCGGGGTGCTTCTCCCCACAGGCTTCTGTATAATTTTTAATTAAGCACAGGTGTGCATGGCTCCGCCCGCAGAGCCACGTCATTTACTCACAAGTTCATTCACAGGCTCTGTGGAAGGGAAAAGCACAAGCCCCATCTGCCACTGCAGCATAAGCACTCGTAGTTCTCAATCGAGTACAAGTGCAGCGACATCACTACACTTGTAGTCCATTGATAACTTCCTCAAGCTCCATAACCTCGGTATGGATCTGTGACTGGAGGAAATGTCCCGGAAGAACCTTTGCATTACACCCATGATGCATTGATCACTAGTGCAATGCTTTGTTCTTTTTGTAATATAGGTGCATTCATTCATATTTTATTGTAAACAGTGGAATATGCCTAGGTCTGCATAGGTGCCACAATATGGAAGTCCAGCTGTAAAGGGGATCTTGTTTATGTGTGTCTTAATTCCCTGTTTTGACTTCCGTGACTGGTAGAGTTCCACAATGAAGACATAGCACCCGTGTTGCCCGATGCAGCTTAAAAGTAAACCTGGGTTCCCCAACCTAGAATGACTATGGCTCCATTGACTGTATGTGAGAATCAATGGCCCGCTGTGTGCAGTAAGTGGCCTAAAGGAAAGTGTTTCTGTGGCAATTTTAATCAGGATGTGAAACATACTTGAAATGAAGCGTTGCTGCGCAACTGCTGTCCAGAACAAAATAATGTTTTGAAAGAAATTTAAAAAGTCAGCTACACTTGTATGGACATTGATCACTTCTTAAATGCCATGAAAGAATCCTTGGCCTAGAGGTAATGCAGTTACGTTAGATCAGGGGGTAGACTAAGGCCATAAAAAGAACAGGAAGGGGGTTGACTAAGGCCATAGAGAGGTCAAGAGTGCAAACTACTGCAGAAGCAGCTGGGTCCAGAGAGCCTGGGTGTAAACCAGCATACTCAATGGTCCTCTTTGTGGAGTAAGTGGCTCTAAATAAGGTGTTTATATGGTAATTTCAATCACAATGTGAGAATAATGTTTGAAAATGAGAGTTGCTGCGCAACATCTGCACAGAACAGAATAATGTTACAATAAAAGAAGTTCAAAAGTTAAATACAGTTGTGTGGACATTGATTACGCCTTACACACCATCAAAGAATGCTTGGGCTGAAGGTAATGCAGTTACATTAGAATGGGAAGGGGGTTGACTACGGGCATAGAGAGATCAAGAGTGCAAAGATAAAATCGGGACTTTTGGAGAAGCAGCTGAGTCCAGAGAACCTGGTGGTAATCAGCCTACTTGGAGGGCATCAAGTTGGAGAATACTTCCCAAAAGTTTCCCCCAAACAAGCCCAAAAAGCAATTGGTGGTCTGCGATAGGAACTAGCAATGCACAGATTTACTTAATATTTTTTATTTTCTGTGATGCGTGCATCGAAGACAAACATCCCCCTGTGAACAAAAAAAGTGAATACTGAAATCACCACACACTAAAAGAAAAGTGCATGAGCGTGCTATGGCCCTCCTCTGATGAGGAAGGGCCTCTATTTCCTGAGCCCCCAGGGCACAAGGCTCCTGACAGGGGCAAGAACGACTTAGGCCCACCTACCCGAAGGCCGGTGGACCCCTCTCCTCTGGGACCTGCCGAAACAGGTCCACTGAGTACTAGGTGGGGGCTCCCCCAAAGGGAGACCCCTGAGTGGGGGGACATAGAGGCCACAGAACCCCCCCCCCCCATCAGGAAAGGGCACCGAAGGTATCTGCACCCTCCATCTTCTGTGAATATTTAACTCATGCCAAACTGGAGGGGCACTAGTAGAAGGTTAATACTCAGGAGGACTAGTGAGGTCCTGTCTGTGGTGAGAGTTTGGCTCTCTGTGGTGTGGTCTGTGGTGAGAATTTGAGACCCATCTGAAGAGCTGCAGTATGACGTGCTTGTGGAGAATCATCTGGGGAAGAATTCCTGCTTTTACCACTACCTAAAAAAGGCTTTCCCTCTGCTGTATGACAATCCTCTACTGTAAACCACAGCTGATATGTGCTAGATCCCCATTATAACGCTTTCCCTTTTGGATTTTTACATAATGGACAATATATTTTACATAATGGACAATGCAACAGGAGGAGTCAGTACACCCAAAGATGGGAGGGAATTTTTAAAACTCCAAGGAGGGAAGGAAGAGAAAAAAAACAAACCAATAGAGTACCCAAGAGATACAAGAAGCACGAGGTCCTGTCAAACAGTACAAATTCAGTCTATGTAACAGCACCAATAGGTAGCTGCTCCTCCTCCTACAGCTTCCTCCAGAAACAAAATATCTAGGCATTTGATCATGTGATCACAGTTCGAGGGGAACATCAAAGTTCAGATTGGCTGATCCTCCCTTGCAACAGAGATGTTGTCCCCAAAATCCTAGGTATTGATTCACCAGCACATGCGTGAGCCTGCTGAAGCATTTTCTCCATGAAAAGTAAGTTTTCCAGCCCTTCTACCACTCTTTATTTATCCATCACACAAAAACTACTTTTGCAGAGGAATAAGGCATAACAATGACCACATCCCATGCTCCGTCAGGCTCCCTCCATCTGTGTGACCGGTCCCTCAAAGCCTATTCTCTAAGGGGCCAGCGGTCACATACTGAGGTTATCACATGCAATGCAAGGCTAGGATGCCAAAGGCCCATCCACATCCCGGAGAGCCATGGGGTAGAGGTGAATATCAAAGCCTGCTAGAGAGATGAATAAGGTAAGTATTACACCTTATTGCTCTATCCCTAAACATAACCAGAATGTAACCCTTGCAGTGTGGGGGCCCCACTGCAGGAGTAATTTTTCTGTAATTTGCACAGATTAGCTTTAAATAATTAGCTTTCAATGAAATAATACCCGGTGATACTGCCATGAAGGTCTTTGTTCAGGAACTTCCTGTTATGGGGTGACAATCATCTACCAAATATGCTTCTGTGTTGTTAGCCCGCCACCAGCGCTCCTGGAGGAGACTAGAAGTATGCGCAGGCACAGTTCATTGTCACCACCAGGGAGAGAATACAGGACGATGATAGACTGGAAGTGACTAGTCCCATGTTTACAATGTCTACCTAGCAATGGTAACACATCAACCAAAGTTGTGCTTGCATTGTAGAGCACAGCAATGCAGAATTGTGAACCATCTGTGTGTTGTGGTACGCGGTATTAAAAATGTTTGTCAAATTTAAGCCCGTAACTAAGGTTTGGCAGCCTGAAACTAAACAAACAGTCTTCTTCATGCAATGCAACCTAAATTTGTGATACATTTTGATGTCGATGGGCCCTTAGTGAAGCCAATTTAGAAGACACTGACATGTTAGAGAGCTTGGCACATGAGGATCCATCGCTACCTCTCATTCTGTAAATGCTAGTTTCCTGACTGCCATGCTTACCCTCTTGTTTTAATACTTTGTGTCCCTGACCTGTAACAAGCATTCAAAAAGATGTCCAACTCTGACATATGCATGTTTGTTCCAGATCAGTGACTCAGACCTTACTGAACTAAGCTGGTCAATGTACTAGCCAGACAACGAGCATCTTCAGAAGGTGAATGGTAATGGCAGTCCCCATGTGTCTTTTAGAGAGACGACTCTTTGAGGATTCAGAGTGGTACCATCATTATTTTAAGCACAAAATACACAAACAGTCCACCAGCTTCTAATACATTTGAATGAACACTGGCATGTAGCTGCGTGACTTGCTTTTCATGGACCATTCTGTCCACAAAGTCCGTGTGAAGTTCCACTTCTTCATTACTGCTTTACCTCAGAGCTGTTCAGAGAAGTTCCTCTCTGCCCGTCCTTCTTATAAAGCTTCTAGCAAGACCCCACAAGACCCCTGACATTTAGAAGGAGAAGAAAGAGGCTTTACTGTGCATGACAGCACCTAGCATTGTAGCTGGGGTAATGTTATCTGCCATACTACCATAGGCATTGCAGTGTTATTCATTTCAATGGCACCCCAATGCACCTTGCATACCCACCCCAACACACGATCCTTGCAGTGCATCATAACACACAGATTGGAACCGTCATAAAAAAAAAAAAGTACAAGTCTGATTTTTGGTGGGCCAATGAAAATGAATGGCCTGCCCCAACGTGTATGTCAAGCCAAAACGCTTATTTCCTAGTTTTGGATAGAGAGGGGAATAATTAGGATTCCTGGCAAGTTTTACTTCTATAGACCAGATCTATTCAGACCCAAAATGCCACTGCAAACAGTGGTACTGTATTGTAGTTCAAAGAAGAGAAATAGCCAGCCCTCCATGCAGAACGTCAGTGAGCTACTGAAAAAAGTGTAGAGGTTCTAGAACTCCATTTTGTCTTACTACCACATGGTGATGGGCTCACAGATATCAAATAGACCCCCCCCCCCATCACATTTTCAACCCCTTGCACCATTTTCAGCAGAATACCAATCATATGCCTTTCATGTACATCCCGAGCTTTGTCATATTTTTTTTCTGTTTGTTTTCCTGATTGGTATCAATAATTGTATTTCTCTGTGTTTATTTTGCTGTCTCCAATTGTTTGAGTTGTAAAACTTGTCAAGCCCTAAAGTGACACTATACTCAGGAGCTTAACTTTAAAAATACATTCAAGTACCCCAACAATTAACAAAAATGTATCTTATTTGTGTATCACTCAATACAAATTAGTAAATTAAACATGAGATGTGTAGCCCATCACAGGAGTCAGCTTGGAGCGGTGACTACTTTACAACACACACACACAGGGACCATGGGGAACAAAAGTAGCCCCCCTCCAGAAGGAAGGACAGTGTCAGCACCAATTCAGAGATGATTTGAGGATCTACAGCCGAGTGATACACAAATAAGTTACATTTTTGTTAATAGTGAAGGTACCTGAATGCATTTTTAAGATTTAACTCCTGAGTTTAGGGTCATTTTAATGAGCCCAAGACATGTCCCACCTCCACCATGGTTTCAGGGCCTGGGCAGACCCCTTTCTCCAGGTGACACATGTTATATGCACGTTTTGTGGTGCATTTTGGTGCAATAGGCAGCCCATGCCAACAAATTGGCTGCCTTAACGTAACACATGGTAACACGCAAAATAATGTGCAATAAACATACCATAATAAAGTAAATGGGCCGTTAGTCTTGCTCATCCTTCCCTGTCCTGTCGGTAAAGAGATATTCTAGAACTATAACAGTCATTTCCATTGATTAATCACTGGTCTGTAAGACATCACAGATCAATAACTGGACAGCAGCCATCTACATTTCCAGGAAATGGAAGAGGCAAGTCTTTGAAGGGTCTCAACCCACGCCCTGTATGTTATAAGGTACACTATACAGAAGACACCTAAGCAAAATGAACAATCTGTTTCTGAATGATGTTGTTAAATTAGAGATGCATTCTTGGAAAATAATATATGTGTTCAAGGCCACCCAATTTTTGTATTTATCACAGATCTAGACATATTGTAGATAGAAAACAAGTTAAAGCAATACAAAAAGATTGCACGCTACCGCCTCAACTTCAAACACTGAGACAAAAAAACTTTGATAATAATTGCAATTTGTTCCAGATGAAAATCAGTACGTGGTACATCACCCGCAATAAT
Organism: Nanorana parkeri; assembly: GCF_000935625.1. NCBI lineage: Eukaryota > Metazoa > Chordata > Amphibia > Anura > Dicroglossidae > Nanorana > Nanorana parkeri. Next base: position 383,972 of record NW_017307325.1, read on the forward strand.
CAGATAACAAGTTTTGGAAGCCTTCACAGCGCCTTCGGCAAGGGGTAACGATAAATTATCTTCAGATATTGTTTTCAGACAGATGTGTGATTGAAACTGCAACATCCTTCGCAAGAACATGGCAAGACAATTTCAAGCTTCAGTCATTATATAAATAATTGATATTAAAGAAAAACTTGAAGATGTGACCCAACTCGGGGCTCCCCCTCCTATCACCTCTAGCTTTATTTTAACTAGAAACACAAAGAGCACAGCTCACCCCTATCATGCGTCCTTGTAACCCGCATTCGGCGCACAGATGACCCTGTTCTGGGGTAATAGGCTCAAAAACTGTGGAACCAGCACACGATGATCTTCCAAAGTAATTCAAACTTTACTCTATTTACAAAGAACAACCACTGGCGCATATCTGCATTAGTCATAGCTGGTCACCTATGACTAAGGCCGAGGAAGGCGGTTGTTCTTTGTATAGATGCAAGTGGAATAAAGTTGGAATAAATTTGGAAATTCTTTGGAAGATCGTCATGTGCTGGTTCTACAGTTTCTGTGTGTAGGTGAGGTCTCCAGAACTGGACACAGTATTTGAAATTAGGTCTAACTACATATCTCTATGGGAGAATCAGAAGCTCCTTCCTCTTGCTGGGGATGCCTCTAGTAATAACTAAAGATTTATTTGGTGGAATCAGGACCTCATTCCTCCTGCTGGTGATCCCTCTAGTGATAACTAAAGATCTATATAGAGGAATCAGAACCACCTTCCTCCTGTTAGTGATAATTTGAGATCTCTAAAATCAGGACCTCCCTCCTCCTGCCGAGGATCCCTCTAGTGATAACTAAAGATCTATACAGAGGAATCAGGACCTCCTTCAGGTGATCCCTCTAGTGATAACTAAAGAGCTATACAGAAGAATCAGGACCTCCTTCCTCCTGCTGGAGATCCCTCTAGTAATAACTAAAGATCTACAGAGGGGAATCAGGACCTCCTTTCTCCGGTTAGTGATCTATGGACTAATAACTAAAGATCTATATAGGGGAATCAGGACCTCCTTCCTTCTGCTGGTGATCCCTCTATTGATAAGTAAAGATCTATATAGAGGAATCAGGACCTCCTTCCTCCTTCTAGGGACCCCCTTAGTTATATAATTAAAGATCTATATAGGGAAATCATTCATTGTAAAAATGAAGATTCATTTTAAAATATATATATATATACACATATATACATACAATGCAACAATTCAGAAAGTGTGAACGTTTGAAGAAAATGAAAACAATCCAATACAGCTGAACCAAGAAAAAATTATTTTAATACAAATTGGCTCCCGGGGGCGTGGCCTGCACTGCAAGGAGAATGGCCGCACACTAACTGAGCTCCGGCTACCCGTGACCTACAAGAAGCTCCATTAGCGTCCTTCCACCCAAGATGGTGAAGATTGGGCAACAACAGACGAGAGCCATTGAACCCCCGCCTCATACCACGCAGCTGAGTGGGCAAGTACCGGACATTTTCCGCACACCGCGGCCAGCCGCCACCGAAGAGCGGCCTCCCAAAATGGCGGCGGGACCTTCCACCATCGTGCCCCTTCACACGCCCGCTTCCATCTCGGGCCCCGAACCGCCAGATTCCCACCCCTCATCTTACCTCCAGCATCTGCAAACCAGAGCGGAGCTCCATTCAGTGGCCTCTGACATCAAGGAGGCCCTCTGCTCAGCGGTGTCAGAGCTGCAGAAGGATCTGCAAGACATGGGCTGCCGCATCCTCGCGGTGGAAAGCACAGGCCGCAAGCAGAGTGCGACTATCCAGGCCATTCATTCCCAGCAGGATCACACAGTCCGCAGCCTGATAGAGATGAGACGACACTTGGAGGACCTAGATAATCGGAGGAGGAGGTCCAACATTAGAGTTCGGGGGGTGTTAGAGACCTACATGCCGGAGGCAATCCCCACCGTCCTCATGACCATTTTCAATGACCTGCTGGACCGCCAGGCCGAATCGCCCATAGACCTGGTGAGAGCACTTGAAACCCCGGGCCCCGCAGGAAGAGACACCCCGAGACATCATATGCTGCCTCCAGAGCTTCCCACTGAAAGAGGAGATCTTGCTAAAGGCCAGACAAAGAGGTTCAGTCTTCCTGGATGGTAGGGAAGTGAAATTGTTCCAGGACCTCTCTGCCATTACTTTGCAGCAGCGCCGAGCACTACGTCCTTTACTGGACTGCCTCAGGGATCGCAACATCCTATACAGATGGCGTTTCCCCTTCAGCCTGACGGCCACCCACAGGGGTAACACAGCTATCCTATGCCTACCGGAAGACATCACTGACTTCTGCGCCAGATTGGACCTGCCTGAAGTCACCATCCAGGATTGGTACTCGGATCTGTACTCTTCCCCTGCCCACCCGAGGCCCTCGCTGGTCCCAGCGAACACAGAACCCGCCCGGGGACGCAAAGAGCAATCCCATCCCGACGCTTCCAACCCACGCAGGCAGAAGAAGCAGAAAGCCTTTCCTACTGCGAGAGCCCCGGCTGGGGATTCCAGCAGCAATAACTCCTTCCCCAGAAGCCCTCCTGGCCTGCGACAATGAGCTAAGTATCGACATTGCTGCTCCCACATTTTCCACACCACACCCACCCCTGTGTATCCTGTACTGTTTGGATTGGCACTGTTCCAGCTGCATATATGGCACACCCTTTCCCGCAAGGGACAGACCTAACGGCTTGGCGTCTATCTGAAGCCCCCACACCCCACCGGAGGTCTTCCCAACAGTGGAGTGGCCATACTCACTGCCACGGTGTCTTAACCATGCCTGCCTTCTTCAATATGCCAAGAGTTTATTTTCCATGTTACACAGCGGAGGTATTATGACTGTGCCCTGGAGGCATGACCGTGTCTACCGGCTGGGGCACTGTGGGTCTGCGATCCTCTTTGGGCCGTCGACCCCCAGGGCCTCCTCAACTGCCCAATATGAACAGCCCCACACACATTCGTGTACTTATGGTATGTGTAGCAATTCATGTCTGTTGTAGATCCCTCAATGCCTCCCTTGGTGGGTCTCGGGTACAGCCCGGGCCCCACCCTGGTTATTGGACAGTCTCTACCCGATTTACCGCTAGGAAATTTATCCATTGTCTCATCTGATTGGTAGGATTTCCTTCCCCACCCTCGCTCAATCCACCCCCCCAAGAGTGACGCCTTACGCCTGGTAACTTCCGCCAGGCGCAACGGGCGCTTCACCTACTGTACCCCAGCACATCTAGGTTAAGTTGTGACCTTACCACTGGTCGCGGACCGTCTCCCACTGTTAGGCAGACGACCCGCCTGAGGGGTAGTGTATATATTGGTTGGTGTCTCACCGAGTGTTTTCTTTTGTGTTTTGTATTGTATTTTGTAAATTTTTGTTGTTGTGCGTATTACCAGGGCTGGCCTGACCTTGTCCACAGTGGCCTAGTGCGAGGTCTGTTGACTCCAGAGACCCTCCCTCTCTCTCCCCTTCTGCTGTCCATCTCGTCTCTCTTCTTTCGTCTTCCCTAGACCCTATCACCCATCTGGCTACTGACACCCTTCTGTGGGGACCCACGAGCATCCCCTCGCCTCGGACTTCCGTCCTTCCTGTCATAGACTCACCTGGGCACACTTCGCTCATGCCTCTCCATGGCCTGCCCGGCGGACTTGGTTCTCCACTCCTTGAATGCGAGGGGCCTCAACTCCCCGGAGAAGAGAGCTAAAATCATGGGGGATGTACACTATCACAGAGCCTCTATCGTTCTTCTACAGGAGACACATTTCAAACATGGAAAACTGCCCAAACTTAACAACCGCTACCCGTCGGCCTACCATGCCTCTTCACCCTCTAATAAATCGAAGGGGGTCTCCATCTTGATACACCGCTCCATTCCCTTTGAGGTACACACTGAACTGAAAGATGATGGAGGCCGCTACCTCATTCTGACGGGCACCCTCTCGGGGATCCCGATGACCATTGCATGTGTTTACCTACCTAACCGACAACATGCTCGGTTTTTCGCAACATTTATGGCCAAACTGGCAGAGGTGTCGAGAGGCATGGTGGTCCTAGGGGGCGATTTTAATGTAGCATTAAACCCCTTGATAGACACGTCGGACAAAGGGTCCTCCCTACCGTACCGGACGCTTAAATTCTTGAAGTCTAAACTTCAAGCCCTTAACCTCTTTGACACGTGGCGCACCGTGCACCCGGATGGTAGGGATTTCACTTACTACTCCTCTCTGCACTCCAAATCCTCCCGCATTGACTACATCTTCATCACACAACGTGACTTGCCAAAGGTGACACGATCCCAAATAGGTAACATTACCACATCTGACCACGCACCGGTCCTCACTACCCTCAACCTGCACCCCCGCTCCCCCGCCAATCCGTGTGGAGACTGAACTCTTCTGAACTCTTCTGAACTGAACTCTTCCCTCTTGGCGGACCAAAGTGTCATTGCCACCATCGAGGCAGACTTGCGCACCTATTTTCAGCTGAACATTGGTAGTGTCTCCTCTCCGATGTCGGTACGGGAAGCTCACAAATGCGTTGTGAGGGGCCGTCTCATATCGATAGCGGCCCAATGGAAGAGGGAAAAGTTAGAGCGTCTGCGGCTGCTGTGCGTCCGCGTCTCTAGGCTGGAATCCCACCACAAAGAGTCTTTGGCGACGGAGGCTTATGTCGAGCTTCAGGAGGCGAGGAAAGAACTGTCTGATCTGCTGGAAACTAAAATTTGCAGAGCATTTACAGAGCATTAGAAATGGTATACACTATTACAGGTGAGACATGATCTCACCTCCCCGGCGAAACGCGGAGGCTTTGCTCGCTCCTTGACCAGCTTTGAGCAGGCATGTCTGGGCAAGGGACCCTCCCGCCACCTCATTTCATGGACCTACAGCTTAATACGCCCACCTACCCCAGCCAGATCTGACACTCTGAGAGCTATCTGGGAGAAGGAGCTAAACCAAGATATTCCGACGGACGAATGGGAATCGATATGCATTAGGGCCCACAAAAGCTCAGTGAGTAGTAGGACCCAAGAAGCCAACTTTAAAATCCTGTCTCGTTGGTACAGGACCCCGGTACTTCTCCACAAAATTGACCCTACAGTACCAGAGACCTGTTGGAGATGCACTTTGGAAAAGGGCACGCTCCTACACATTTTTTGGGAGTGCACCCTTCTCCGACCTTTTTGGAAACGGGTCCACGAACTCATCGGACACATAACAGGGGAACAATTTACATTTCACCCCGGGGTGTACTTGCTCCACTTCCGAGAGGAAGGTGTAGAAGGACCTCAAAAAACTCTCTTCCAGCATCTGATCAATGCAGCTAGAGCACTGATACCCAGACATTGGAGAGAGGCGAGGCCCCCATCCCTTACCGAATGGATTACACAGGTAAACTACATAGCTGAAATGGAGGAACTTCTTTTCACCAAACAAGATAAACTTACCAAATTCTCCAGACTCTGGGCGCCTTGGACCCACTTTTGCTAGGGAAAGACAAACGAGGAACTCATGCAGACACCAACGTAGAAGACTGACACACAAGCTGATGACATACTACATTTTAGTGAAGCCCCTTTAGGTGAAGGTGGGGGATGACACGCCCCACGGGTGGGTGCCCCGACTGGAGCACTTTAAGATCTTCCTCCAAGACCCTCCATGTCCTCGCTTGCCCTGGAGCACTTGGTGGATTCATCACTGGGGACTCCTCCTTCTGGTTTTTCGCCTCCACTTTCTCTATACAGGTATTCCTCACTTAACGACCGAGTTCTGTTCCTACGACCAGGTCGTTAAACGGATTGGTCGTTAAGTGAGGAACTCTATACAGTACTATACTGCATTAGTACAGTACTGTATAGCGTTGCCGATGTACAGTACCGAACAGTGTACTGTACATCCGGCAATGGAAATACTTACCGAGACCTGCAGTGAAGATCGGGGGATGTCACTTCCGCCGGCGACCCGTCGCACTGACGCTGACGCGGAAGGTCGGAGGTCGATCGGCGGTCCGTCGTAAGTGCGAGTGGTCGCAAAACAGGTAAGTCGGTAAGTGAGGAACATCTGTACTTCTCTTTGACCTTTTTCTCATATTGTTTAAGTTGCACCAATCCTGATGGGTACTTATCGTAGTCCAAGAGAGTTACCATAGGCCGAGATCATGGCCAGCTGGTCGCAGGCTGGTGTCCTGAAAGGCCGCAAATCTTTCCAAGCCGACCTATCCTCTCTAATGTCCTATGTGCTATGCCAGATGTTATTATGGTGTACCAATGTTATCGGATTACGCAGGAATTGCCGAATGTGAGAACTTACCTGCAATGTTTAGTGGCTTAACCCAACAGCCTCACAGTTAGGAGGTTGCCCACTTGTAGATGTAAGGTGATATGTTTTATGTGATATGTTTGATCACATTGTTTGTAATTTCTTTGTTTGATTTGCTCAATAAAAAGGAAAATTTTAAATGGAAAAAAAACAAAAAAAACAAAAATTGGCTCCCATCCCAGAATGGAATGGTGGGTAGTGAAGGACAGGTAAGTATAAGCTGCTGGGGATGGGGGAAGATTAAAGCAAATTTGTTGCTTTGTCCTCAATGGGCAAAACATAGGTTTGCTTTAGTCCTTGAAATATGGCCAACACTCGAAGGAAACTGGAGCAGCATTTTCTCCAGGAGAGGTAAATATCCCAGCCGTCCTATGACTCTTTGCTTACACATCCTTTAGCTTTATGTTAACATTAATATTCCGGTCTGCCATAATCCTGCCTAGAGCAGGTGGACTTCACTTACCATAATAATATTTGACCACTCCATTTTCCACATGTTGTCAAATATCAATTACACATGTCACGCACAGTATAACACAATTAGAAACCCCTGTCAACCGGCATTGAAGTGTAATTAGAGCCACGTAATGATTCTTACAATTTAATTACTTGTAAATCGAAACTGGAGGTGACACACACGGAAAAATTGGATTTTCCCGTTTAATTGCAAGTTTGAGATGAATATGTATTAAAAGACTATCTTCTGCTCTGTTTATTTGATTAGTTGACGAATTAAGTCTGGCACAAACTAAATTGCATGAATCTATCTCGCATTAGCAGAATTTGTTATTCATGGGTACTTAATCTACACCTGCTTTTTATCAAAAAGGTAACTGCTTGAATGCTGAAGAAAACCAATCGCACACTCGGGATGGAGACGTTAAACTGTTTTGACTGTTATATTATTATTATACAGGATTTATATAGCACCAACAGTTTGCGCAGCGCTTCATGACTATATATTTTGGAAAGGCTCCAGCACAATGCTGTTTTTGAGATGGAAAGATGGCCACACTCTTCTTAAACTCTGATTTTCAATGCTTTTGATTGTTAGATATGTTTGGGCAGACATTAAATAATACAAATCTTGAATCTCAAAAGGATTGTAAGACTTCTACACACACACAGACTCTGAGGGGTCTACTTATAAACAATTTGAAGAGTCAATTGACATGCAAATCTCTGAAATTGTTTGTTTTGCATGAATAGAGGGGAAAATGAACGTTCTTATTAGGGATGCAGCGATACCGTTTTTTCGGTATTGTTGTGGAAATTTTATTATATGGAATTATATGGACATTTTATTCTAGGATGTGTGTGTGTTTTATAGATTGTCACCTGTCTCCCTGTGTCGGATTCAACCGAGGGACGCTCTAGCAGAGCGTACTTGGGTTAATCGGGATCAGCGGTTAAAACCGTCAGTATTCAATAGGGCTGGTAATGACTAAAATTTTCGTGTTCGATTAATCGAAATTTTTTCAAATCCATTAATCGATTAATTATAACGCACATACAGATCCAACTGCATTGGCCTGTACACATACAGCACAGCAATTAATAAAATGAACTAGGATCACACTAATCCAGCACGTTATTAATCTCACGTGACCCACTCAATATGGCCGCCCCTTGAGTGGGGCAACTCGGAATAATAACGTGCTGGATTAGTGTGACCCTAGTTCATTTTATTACTTAATTGCTGTGCTGTATGTGTATAGGCCAATGCCTTGGCTGGCGCTCGTGCAGAAAGTTTCTTGGGCAAACTCACCGGCCCAAGTGGCTCCGTCGGCTAACGAATGGGGGGGAGCCCGGTGACGTCACGGACATCGACATCACCGGATTCCTCCACCCTTCCCTTCGTTAGACGTCACGGACATCGACGTCACCGGACTCCTCCCCCTTCCCTTTGTTAGCCGACGGAGACACTTGGGGAAGGGGGAGGAGTCCGCTGATGTCCATGTCCGTGACGTCACCAGATCGCCGACGCGACTCCCGGAAGCCGGCGGAGAGGTGAGTGTGTTCATTAGCGATCAAAATTATTTTAATCAATCAAAAAGTTTAACGATTAATCGAGAGATTAATCTTTAATTTCCACAGCCCTAATATTCAACCTTCCTATGGGCTTAGAGATGTGTCCGCGTGTGTGTGTGGGCGTTTGCCAGTTTGTGAGTATCAAGCGCAATGCGCTGGGCCTATTGTCGGTCAACGTCTATACCAGGGGTCGGCAACCCCCGGCACGCGTGCCCGGCTTGGCACGCGAGGCCACATCGGACACATTAGCGAAGCGGAATCTGCATAACGAGAAATACGTATTATATTTCTCTTGCGGCTGCGCTATCCTTTTCTGGATACATATCTGCTTTTATAAGAAGACATTGATTTATGTCTTGCTAATGTGCTGGTACCGTTCATTGACAACAGCATTAGCAATGTCTCCTCAGATAGTCTCAAACCTGTAAGAACAAGTAGAATGATCTTAATAGATACTGGTCACTCTGAGCAGTATTGAATAGGGTCCATGCTGGCTAAGATGGCGGATGTACATACGCGTGGCTGATCGGGGCAGTGTACATAAGTCAGCACATCATAACACTAGTGGGTCGTGCACTGCTGATGGTATTTCTTCGCTGCAGTTGCAGCTCATCATACCTGAACTGTCAGTAAATACTCAAATTGAGCTCTACCTTATATGATTGCAAATTGTTTATATTCCTACTGCATACTTATCTCTGCTTGCAGCTTGTCATACCCCAATTGTTGATACTTTATTACCTCTCTTGCAGTTGCAGCTCATAATACCTGAACTGTCAGTAATTAATTAAGGGGAACTCTACCTTGAAGGACTACAATTGCTTATACAGACTGCACACTGTGAGGTAGTGGTCTGATCCTCCTATATACTGTGAATAGTATTTATCCTAGTGTCTGCAGCAATCTTGATTATAGCTAACTGGTCAGCTCCCTGAACTCTAACTCTCAAAAGACGGTTCTCCCATACTTAGACGGAGGCCAGTTGAGTGAATTCGGTAGCGGTGGTGTATGATGCATAGGTCTCCCCACCGCACTAAGTGTACTGGGGAACCGCTCACGGAACCACCTCTTCATAACCAGTCCTATTGTAAGTTCCGCAGCTGCAATCCAGTATTTTGCACATACTTGACAAATACATCGTGCTTTTAAGCGCGACGGAATGGTTTGTGCTTGGCGCACTTTGATGCTGAAAGTGCACCTTTGAGCGCTGCTTTGGATTTGTGCGCTCAGCCCAAGTGAATTTTTCCATAACAGACAGTATCGCGTACCGATATTTTTTTTTCCGTATTCGCCGTTTCAGAGTACTGAGTACCGGGGGCCTTGTGCTCTGATTATCTCAGGAAGTCGAGTAGCGGATCATGACCCGTCGCCCGGCTCAATACATTTTTGACTCAGTGTCAGTAAGAATGACAGTCGGGGGCTGATCGGCAACAAGGCTCGTTAGCTCACTTTTTCATACCGAAGCCCCTAAATTGTTTGAAGAAGTTGTTGGTCCTTTAGTTATCCAGAAAACAATCAATATTTCCTCTTCCAAGAACATCACAAAGTTGAGTTTTGAATTGAGAGCACAGAATAAATTACACAGGATTCATGAACTTTTAATGAAATGTCATCTTCCAGACTTTCCCAGCACTTGAAACAGACATAACGTTCTGCATTGTTGAGATGATGAAAAGAACAGAGACGCAAAAAAAATTCAGAATCTGAAAATTAGATTCTCAAATCACTACTAATGAAAAAATAGGACTTGTGAAATTGAATGTAACAGATAAGAATCTTATAGAGATGCAAAGAGTATCGTGGAAAGGGAACTCTGCTGTGACAGTCTACTCCAGACTCAAAGAGCATCCGGAGAGAACAAATCAAATATTTAATTAATCAGTTTGAGGCAAGTTATGACTTTTTTGGCATAGCGCACTCTACTTCACAACCATTGCGATCTTTCATTTCAACAATAATCTACCAATAAGATTATAGTTGTGTTTAACATATGTTCTGTATGTTATTTACCTGTAAAATGTCCCAACAAATATTTTGGTAGCTAGAAAGGATCCCATGTTGGTATTTCATTGCATTACAGGTGTGGTCGGCGTTCCATTTTAGGGGAAGTCAAGCGGTGGAGGAGTGTAGGAGACCACTTTGCCCGGAAGAATTACACAGTGCTAAATAAAATGAAGTCCGCTCCGTTAATGTGCCAGCGTGCATTAACTCAGCCGAGTGATGTCTGAATGGGAGGACACAGATAAAGAAATGACTGGGAATGGATTTTCTGGGTCACATAAGGGGTCACTACACACCTGGTTGGATTTCCACCTGGATAAACATATCATTGTAATTAACATTTTTTTTTCTAGTTTCAGGACAATTAAACCCAAAGTATAGGTTAGATTTAATTGCTCAGTGTAATTTCCCTTCAGATGCTGTTTTTTTGTGTCTGTTAAAATGCACCTGCTGGTAACAAGGCAACGAAACACAAGAAATATTAAGGGGGTTATTCACTAATGAGCCGAAGGATCCAGCCTTAGCAACGGCTGATCCTTTGGCTTACTTCGGCCGCCTGAGCCCTTCGGTTCTATTCACACTAGCCCATACAGCAGCCGAAGGCAGCTGAACGCATAGGCTTTGGCTCGGCTGAGCTGCAGTGACAGGCGAAGCGTGGAGAAAGGTCAGCCGAAGCCGACCGATCTCCATGCAAATGACAGCTGGGCAGAGCCAGCCGTGATCTCTCAGCTCACTCCGCCCAGTTCAAATGACAGATCAGCATCCCCAAATGACCTGGGGACGCTGAAATGTCATAAAACAATAACAGTTAACAGCTCCGCCCAGTTGTTATTTATTGGCCAGGACCTGCTAGAAGACTCTGGCAGGCGCCGGCCAATAGGAAACAGTTGGACGGAGCTAGCAGTGATGTCACCGCTAGCTCCTCCCAATTGTTTTTTTTTTGCCGACATCTGTCAGATGCTTCATTATGCGGCGGGAGTTTGTCGCATGCGGTCGGGTGCGTTTTTGTAACTTATTTTTTCTTTAAAATATTTTTATTGTTACTATTTTTTTAAACATTTTTTTCCATTTATTGAACTTTTTTTCTATTTTGCTCGCTACCTCGGAGGTACTGAGCAGAATAGCCGAGCCGAATGCCAATTGGCGATATTCCTCTATTCACTTACTGCTGTTCGGCCCCTATGAGAATACGGGTGAATGGGTGAAGAGCATTCGGCTCACTTCACTTCGGCTGGGTTATTCACTCGGCTGCCTTTGGCAGCTAAGTAAATAACCCCCTCAATATAATCAATGTGCTTGTTGCTGGCTGGCAGGAAGTTTAAATTATTTCAATGCCCAATGCCAGTGCACCTACATTTTTCTTCTGATTAACCCAACTATGCCCATACTTGGTATAACCCCTCCCGTGTCTCCTAAGCCCTACCCCAGAGGCCATCTTCCCCTCTTTTCTTCTCGCTGTCCGTCAATTCTGCTGAGCAGAAATATTTTTCTGTTCCACAAGAGCTGGCAGATGTTTAATTATTCCGTGTGCATATTGTAATGATAAAATTGCTTATATAGAGCTGACATGAGACAAATTACACATTTATACCTTTTCCGTGGAAGATGAAAAATTGATTGATTCCCTTCGAAATTTTAAGCATAACAACCCCCCATACTGGGAGAAGATCAGCCGTGCATCCGAAAGCCTGATTAAAGAAAATAGAAGTAGCTCAGACCTGAGCTATTACATGGGAGTAAGCAATGGCGATGATGTTCTGTGCATCTTTTCTTATTATATTGTCACATGTTGCAGAGAGCTGAGGGCTGGTGGACTGAAAGTTGACCTCAACTCAAAGTTTTGCCATCTTATTAGGGAACATCTAGAATAGTTAATAGTTGCTTATGCAGTACACCGAAAAAATCTACCTTTTGTCTTGAATTCCTCCTGAACAATAGCAGTGCTCTTCACATGCCTAGGTACTCCTGCACCTTGGTCCTCATCGCTTTATATGTGCAGTGTGAGATCATCTAAGGCCTTTGACTGATAGTCTCATCAGATTGGGAGTGAGATTTTATAATGCCACTCCTATCTTCATCACTGTTCTCCTTGCCAGAGAGGAAGCTGTACCTGAGGACCTGCAGTACATCTCCCTGCTCCTGCTCCATTCATTCTACTGATCTGTGCTTCCTGCACCTCTCCTGCTTGAGCATTACTTCACCAGTTAGGAAATCAGCAGTCAACGGGGGGCCCTGCTCCTCTATCAAGATGGCCGCACCAACAGAGACACATAAAGAACAAGTCATGCTAAGTCAGTAATGAGAAGAAGACCAGCTGAAGTGTGGACCAGTCCTTTGCCCTTGGCTCGCTGTTTTTGGGCACACCTTCCCCTGTTCAGTTACTTTTGAAGTTCTGTTGGTGCTGGACCCAATGTTACTGAATAATAGCTTTATATCTGCAGTGTGAAATCATCTAAGGCAGGGGTCCCAAACCTCCAGCCATCCAGCTGTGGTGGAACTACAAATCCCATGAGGCATTGCAAGATTCTCACAGCCACAGACATGACTCCCAAAGAGAGATGCATCATGGGATTTGTAGTTTCACCACAGCTGGAGGGCCAGAGGTTTGAGACCCCTGATCTAAGGCCTTTGACTGATGGTCTCACCAGATTTGGAGTGAGATTTTTTAATGGCACTCCTATGCTGATCAATGTTCTCCTGGCTGGAGAGGAAGCTTTACCTGAGGACCTGCAGTGCAAGGATCTCCCTGCTTCTACTCCATTCATTCTACTGAACTGTGCTTCCTGCTGCTTGATCATTATTTCACCAGTTATTGGGGGGGCAGTTCTGAGCCCTGCTCCTCTAGCAGGATGGCCGCACCAATATCGAGACACTGAATAGACCAAGGCATGGTAAGTCAGTAATGAGAAGATGACCAGATGAAGTCAGCCTACAGGCCAAAGGACAGTTCCTTTGCCCTTGGCTTGCTGTTTTTGGGCACATCTTCCCCTGTTCAGTTTCTTTTGAAGTTCTGCTGGTTCTGGACCCAATGTCACTGAATAAAATGGATTCTTGATGCTGATAGAGGTAGACAAGAGTTCACCCAAGGTGATGGGTCTAATGCAAGAGTGAATTTTCCTCAACTGGCAGTCCACAGTCCTGCCCCACTAGCTTGAGTTGATGAGGTGACAGACAAGCTATGCAGGAGTAGGCAACTTCAAGGCTCCAGCTGTGGTGCAACTACAAGTCCAATGAGGCATTGCAAGACCCTCGCAGCCACAGGCATGACTCCCAGAGGCAGATGCATGATGGAATTTGTAGTTGTACCACAGCTGGAGGGCCAGAGTTTGCCTATCCCTGACATAGGCCAATCGAGCTGATGAACACACTTGCCCAGAGCATCCCTAGTTGCTACGAGCCGTGCAGGGAGATGTGTATGACCCTTACATATATACAGAGGTGCATCTACAACACATTCCTCCTTTGGTCCTGGCAACCAGTGACATCCCTGGTTGCTAGGAGCCGGGTGGTGAGATGTGTATGGGAGAGACAAAAAGCTGTCTTCATGGGTTGGTGACATTTCACCTACCCACGGAGCAGTGTGGCGCACCGGGCACGTGCCATATGTGCCATACCCTGGCTACACCATTGTTTACAATGAATCTTCTCGTGATGTTTCACTGGCGTTCAGGTAACAATTGGGACGATTTCTCTTGAATCAAAATTTCTGACGCACGGATGATTTCCTTCTCCCGATATCAGACGGTTACGCCCAAATATCCAAAGGGAATAAATCCATTTTCCGCCTTGATCCGAGCGGTGCACGCGTGTCGTTTTCTCATGTCGGTGGTGTATAAGCAGTTGTATCATGTGTGCACGCTGAATAATTTAACATCAGCCAGCTTCTATCAAATAGAAAAAAGTGATTCTGCTCAGCACAATCCGTGCGCTTAATGCCCGTGGATAGTGAGCCGTGAAAAGTAACAAAAAGAGGTAAGTTTACGGAAACCAAATCAATAAATGTTGTGGAACTGAAGGCAAAACTTTGAAGGTTTGGATAGAGTCAGAGAGGGTTATAACCCCCGTCAGACTTTATTTGCCGTGTGTGTCCCAGTGGGGCGATATCCCTTCGCTTCCTGTCTGTCAGCCCCAACAGGAAGTGAGAGAAAATTTTTCCAAAGCGAGGGAAATCCCCATTGGAAGATTTTCCATCTAGTCCTATTCTGGTGACAACCCAAAAACAAGAAAGGCAAACTATAAGCAGATTAAACTTCAGCTTTAAGGCGCTTGTTCAGACACTTCCTGTTATAGGGTGACAACACTTTATACTAGGGATGTCCTGATACCAATACTAGTATCGGTATCGGGGCCGATACCAGGTATTTTCACAAGTACTTGCACTTGTGAAAATGCCCCGATTAAGGCCGATACCGGCCCTTTAAATTTTCAACCAGCAGCGGCCGTCTGAGTTCCCGCACTTGTGGGGACCTCAGCAGCTTGCTGGGGACCTGCAGATAGCTGTCCTTGGCAGTGCCTGTCCCATTCTTTATCTCCTTCTCCTGCTTCTCGGAGCAGGCACAGCCATGGACAGCCCCGAGGGCGGAACTACAGCCCCAGGGCTAGAAGCTGGGGGTTCCCACCGCACACTGACGGGGAGGACTGGGCCGGGAGATGGACGAAAGTTGTGGGGCCCAGCAGCACAGAGAGTCGGCCGGACTGGACGTGGGGGAGGCCAGGTCCCGACATCGCCGGTGAGGTGGAGCGCCGGTGAGGTGGGGGTCAAAGGGGATGTAGGTATAAGCGCCTGCAGGGGAGCAGGGGTTAAAGTGAACCTGTTGCTTTGCCCTTACAGTCATAACTAGGAATGCACCGATACTAGTATCGATATCAGTGCCGATTCCGAGTATTTGGGCAAGTACTCGTACTCAAGAAATATATTTCAGCTTACCAGCCCACACACGCGGTGGCTTTTCACCATGCTATCCTACCAGCAACTTCCAGAGGTGACAACACTCTCTGTGATATAAATTTGGAAGAGCATCGCTGTCACCCTAGCTCCTGATTTGGGCTATAAACTCTTCCCCCTTTACTCATCTCCATGACACAGGGAGGAAGGGTTTTGTAGGTAACGGATAGCTGGGAAGGCTGGTAACATTGTTCAGTGCACAGGGACAGTGGATTTCTTTCAGGGTCAACAAGTATTGTTCTGTACAGTAAATGCAAAAAAAAACAAATGATTCTAAAAAAAGGAAAACAAATGCAGTCACCTTGGCTGAGGACTGAAACCTTCATAATGTTACTTTTTTTGTTCTTGGGTTTAGATATCTTTTAACTTATTTGTACACGCGATCACATTCTGTCATATACAGATGACCACTAGAGGGAGCAATTCAATTCTGAAACACATGAAACCGCAGACTATGGAACATCAAGTGAAAACGTCAAAGTTACATCAAAGATGACATTCCGGTGTTACAATGTGACAATGAGTGAGCGTGTTACAATGCAAACTGTAACTTTAATTAAATCATGAGTGAATCTTGGGTGAACGTTGAGTAAATTTTAGGCGAAAAAGACCCCTAAATGTTTAACCAATTCAGGACCTTAGGGCGTACCGGTAGCAGCAGACATGGTCTTGGTATTTTTTTTTTCAGGAGGCAATTCTCATTTTGTACAAGTTATCTGGGCAATCACTTGTACTAGCTTGCATAGGCGGTGGCGCCCCTCCCCGCACTCAGGCACCATGATTTTCAGGGGTCCCCTGCTCTTACGGGAGACCAGGAACCACGCCAAATACATTCAGAATGAAGAGTGTGAGGAGACCGGGGAACGTCCATTCCCTGATCTGCTCTGTGATCAGAGAAGCAGGGAGTCCTGTGCTCACAGCTGTCACAAAGCCGGTTACACAATAAATCAGGCACAACCCTATGCTCAATCCCCTGTGTTGGAGGCCAGTGGAGACATCAGGGGTCTAACAGACCCCTGGTGTCTCCATAAAGAGAGCTTGTGAACTCCAAACGCCATCACATATAGGCTTGTTATCCCCTTTGTGATAGCAATATAGCTAAGTGGGGAAAAAAAGTGACAAAAAGTTAAAAAAATAGATTAAATGTAAAAAATGTAAACAAACCCTGCTATCTGCATGCGAATGAAAACACACACGTAGGGCATGCATGTGTACGTATACGACGATTGTGCCACATGTTAGGTATCACTGTGAACGTCGGCATGAGAAAAATAAATTCTAGGACCATAATTCGCTGTTAGGCCCCGATTCACATTTATCTCACGGTAATTCCCGCGATATCGCGGCTATTTACCGCGCGATATCGCTCTTCAATGCATCTCAATGGGGCAAAGGGTCCTGCTGTTGCGGGTCGTGTGTCGCTACAGCAGGACCCTTTTTGGAGCGGATTTAGCCGCGATTCAAGCTTGCTCAATGCAAGCATTTGCGCGATATCGCGCGACAAATCACGCGATATCGCGCAAAATGCAAATCGTGCGACAAACACGCGATTTGCAAATCGCGCAGTGTGAATGGGGCTGAAACTCTAAATTGATGAGCAGTAAAGGCTGCGCGATTCGCAAATCGCTCGTTTGCCGCGCGATTTGCATTTTGCGCGAGATCGCGCAAATGCTTGCATTGAGCAAGCTTGAATCGCGGCTAAATCCGCTCCAAAAAGGGTCCTGCTGTAGCGACGCACGACCCGCGACAGGACCCTTTGCCCCATTGAGAAGCATTGGAGAACGATATCGCGCGGTAAATTGCCGCGATATCGCGGGAATTACCGCGCGATAAATCGCTAAGTGTGAACGGGGCCTAAAAGCGCAGATATCGCGTGACGTAAAAAAATGCAGCTACCATTTTTTTGTATTCTGCAGGGCCTCTGCTTTCAAAAATATACCATATTTGCGGCGTATAAGACGAGTTTTTAGACTTAAAAACATCCCCCGAAAATCGGGGGTCGTCTTATACGCCGG
Organism: Nanorana parkeri; assembly: GCF_000935625.1. NCBI lineage: Eukaryota > Metazoa > Chordata > Amphibia > Anura > Dicroglossidae > Nanorana > Nanorana parkeri. Next base: position 401,301 of record NW_017307325.1, read on the forward strand.
GTATACAATGTCAGCCCGCTGGATGTGTGGTAATACTGTATGTACGGTAGCTTCGGCTACATACATTATAGCGCACTGAGCCAATCACGGCGAGCAATGTATTCTATTAATGAATACAAAGCCTGCTCGGAATGCCAGAGGTGTACATTGGACTGTCAGCCGAAAATCTGGGTGTGAACGTGAGAATTGTGGCCGTCAGCGACTAGTCAATGTTAGGGCAGAACGGAGAGTGGCAAGACTGGTACAAGACAACAGAAGGGCGACAGTGCCGTGTCAGATTCCTCGCATCACCTTTCATCATCTCGTGGAGTCACGAGGCGGCCCAACGAAGTACTGATGGGGTGGTCATAAAAATCTGACCACTCAGTGTATATGCAATATACGTGTGTGTAGATATATATATATCTACACACACATACATATACACACACACACACACACACACACATACATACATATACACACATACATATACACACATACATATACACACATACATATACACACACACACACATACATACACACACACACACACACACACACACACACACACACACACACACACACACAAATATTAAAAAGCAGAAAGAATTGTCCGGACTTGGGCTGTCATTACACAGGGAGCAGCTGGCTCTTTGTCTGTACTATACTGTAGGTACAATGGCTAAAGACATGAGGTGATGTTATACATGAATCAGCCCTTGGCATCTACTGCTGTTCTTCTTACATTTCTCAGTAGTTGATTTATTTTTTGCACATTTGTAAAGTACATTCAGCATCCTGTTCTCTGATATGTCATATGACCTCATCTTAGAGAATAAACACCATCGTCATCATGAACATCTGACACTATGTATTTCTATATGACTCATTATGTTGTGAAGAGTTCAGTAGTTTCTTTTAGATTCTTAATCCTTCAGCTCCTGCGACCTCGCTCCTCCTGCCATGAATGTAAACCCCAACAATGATCGCATCTTATTTGTTCCTTGTCTGTTAAATATGTTTTTTCAATAAGTGAATATACTGTTTATATAAATACACATACTATATATACCAACATCAAGTAATTCCATATCTGCTCATTACATGCTTTGTAGTACTACACAGTTCTGCTGTCCCTTCTCACAATAAAATGTCTATGATGTGGCTGACACACTAAAAACCATGCACTACCTGTGTGGCTAAAAGATTGTGGACACCTGACCATTAAACCTACCTGTGTGGCCAGCCCCCCCCCCCCCCCCCCCCCCACCACCAATTCATAGTGAAGGGTACTGTCAAAGTTACAGCATGCCTAGACATTTTAGACAATTGTGCACCTCCAGCCTTGTGGTAACACTTTGGCAAAGGCTCTTTTCTGCTCCAGCATGTCTCTCCCCTGTGCACAAAGCCAGTTCTATAAAGACATGGTTTGACGAGTTTGGTGTGGAGGAACTTCAGAAAGCCCTGACTTCAACCCTACTGAGCACCTTTGAGATTATTTAAAATTCTGATTGTAATCCAGGTCTTCTCATGCAACATTAGTACCTGACCTCAACCCTACTGAACACCTTTTGGATTACCTAGAACACCAGTTGTGAGCCAGGTCTTCTCATCCACCATCAATACCTGACCTCAACCCTACGGAACACCTTCGGGATCAATTGGAAGGCTGATTGTGAGCCAGGTCTTCTCATCCAACATTAGTACCTGACCTCTCCAATGCTCTTATGGCTCAATGGTCATAAATTCCCAAAGACACACAACTCCCAAATCTTTTATAGTTGCAAAGTGGAGGGCAACTCCATATTAATGTCCAAGGTTTTGGAATCCACAGGTATCCACAAACATTTGACCAGATAGTGTATAAGAATTTTCAACCATGTACTTAGCGGTTTGTTTGGATTCCAGTCCTAAGGGAACAGTATAACATGAAGTACAGATTACATAGATTAGTCAATAGTGCAAAATCGCCCTCTGATATGCCACTACCAAATTTAGTGTATATCTGGACTGTAATCAGTCTAGAAGCTGTTTTGTTCTGAGTTCTACGTTTTACAGGTTTCCCTGAGTTTGCTGGATTGATTGCTTCCCCCTGTTGCTGGGTTGGGGACTCAGCATACAGTGAGGGAGGATCCATCCTCCCTCACTGTATGCTGAGTCCCCAGCTCTAGCCAATCCCTGAGTAGGATGACTCCGAGGTATGGCTGAAGACAGGTGATAGAAGGTTTGGGGACACTTTCCAGAACGCTCTCCCCCCAGGGGCCCTATATGGGAGGAGCTCTGTGTGATACAGATGCCTGGCCTAGGCCTCAGCATGTGGTAGATGCTGGGAGCCTAGAGGCCTAAGATACTACAGATGCCTGGCCTGGGCCTCAGCATGTGGCAGATGCTGGGGGCCTAGAGGCCTAAGATACTCCTGGATACCTGGTATGGGTATGGGCCTCAGCAAGTGGCAGATGCTGGGGGCCCAGAGACTTCAGATGCAGCTGAAAGAGAACCTGATGGAAGCTGGGCTGGAGGTGGAATCTGCTTATCGAGGAGTGTCAAAGAGGAGCTAGTGAGAGCTACCGTCTGGAACCCTGTAAGAGATCCTTCACCCTATTCTCAGGTACTTTACTGAAGAGAAGCCAGGTGTTGCACTAGAAGTCCAGAGACAGTTCTCTCTCAAGGTCCTGCACTATCCTGGCTGTTCTCTGTGCTACTACTACTACTACCTGGTCGCTTTTACAGGACCATTGTGCTACTGATACAAGCTGTTGCCTCCAAATTGTTAATCGGGTATCCTGCAATTCCAAACCCTCTCTCCTAGTTGATCATGTGCAATAAATGTTAAAAAGACCCTACGACTCGGGCCTGTTCTGTTCCGGAGTGTCGGTGTTGCTGGAGCTGATCAAGAGGCGGGTGGCTGGCAAAAACAGGTAGGAGAACCCTAGTTCATATTCAGCGGCTCCTTCGGGTGTGAGCGCTACACCTTCATTATCACATTAAATATAAAGATTTATAGATTGACCACCAGAGGGAGCTCTATCTATCCCTCCCCTCTTCCAGCCTTCCTGTTTTATAACTGTTGAGAATAGACATCAGCCACAGAGGGAGTGCATTGTTTTGAAAGAGTTGGCCAAATCATAGAGGGAATAAGAGAAATTAAAGTTTTTATTAGGGATGCACCGATACCGATACAAGCATCGGTATCGGCCGAGATACCGAGTATTTGCATGAGTACTCGTACTCGTGCAAATGCTCGGATGTCTAAAACGAGTAAACCGGGATTCATAGCTGAGTGAATACAGCATGAATAAATATAAAATAATTATTTTTCCATTGCTTAATCAATATTATATAAAATAAAGATTCATTTATCTTTGACCATGCTGTATTAATATAACATGGGCCGGCTGTTAGTTGTGTGAATGAGGTCTTAAGCTAAATTAAGTTTTTTTCACTTTTCTACACAATTCCATCTGCTTCCATCCTATCCATACGCCACCTTGTGGCCTTTTTTCAAATGGCACGTTGAGATTTTACTAACTTTCGTTGAGTACAACTTTGTGACAATTTAAGCAAAGTAAACTTATTTTTTGACAGTCATGTTGTCTTTTGAGTTACAGTTCTTCATAATATTAAGAAACTGACCTAAAATCATTATTTTGTATTGCTTTGGAAAAAATCTGCCCTGCCCCTTTAAGAAAAAGTATCGGTAATTGGTATCGGCGAGTACTTAAAAAAAAGTATCGGTACTCGTGCTCAGACCCAAAAAAGTGGTATCGGTGCATCCCTAGTTTTTATATTCTCGAAGGTTCTACAAAAAAGTTGAGACAGTGAGATTTTTGGCGCAATGCATTGGAGTCAAATCGGGAAGGTTATATTAAGTTTAAGCCATATTTAATTAAACCCGTGTGGTTTAATGAGGGTACACGGTCATCTGACACTCTGGATGTGTCAAATGATGAAGACACTGGTGGAGCTACAGCACGGAAATAATGGAAAGGTAAGAGACTTGTGTCACCAAAGTGGTGAGTATATAGGAGCTGATTTATAAATCTTCCACCAAGCGTAAAGCTCGGTGAATGCCGTTTGCACAGCTCACCCGCCACTAGATTGAGCCAAAGAGTAAGGAAATCTCTATGCTCCTCCTTGCCATCTAGTGGAGTACTATGCAAATGGCATTGGATGGGAGGAAGATGTAAAAAATCACCCCCATAGTGGGAACTATTTTTGCTATATATGGGGTGGCCCTTATAAAGAGGCCGCCCGAGGAGATTTCCTCAGGCAGCATCTCTTTTAGTCACGTTTGGGGGGGCACCCCCTTTACAGCCACAGTGTCCCAGGTTGTTAAGAGCTCTTAGCATAGCAACCTGGGACACTCTGGCCAGCGTTTCTGGTTGCTAAGAGCTGGGCAGGACACCTGGCAACCAATGATGTCAGTAGGCAGGACACCAGAACACATCGCGCACCACTAGCACCCCCCTGGTAAACCACCAGCACCATGGTAAACCTAAACCCCCAGCAAGAGTGCGCCACCACCCACAGCCCCCCCGCCCCTCCCCGCCTTTAGGTCTCATATTTAGTGCGATAGACTCACTTTACCCAGTGATTCCATGGCCTTCATACATTTACAATTCTCACCGTTCACTGGTGGAATATACACACCAGGCTTTTCTGACAGCCAGAAATCAGACGCAGAATTAATTGGATTTTTTCCCCTGTAGTGAAAACCAAAAGACATGGCGCTGTCACACATGAAAGGTGCACCGCAGACGGGGAAAGGTTATGTCGATATTATTCCATATTAAATCAATTCTTTATGAACATGAGTAGATCAAGACCGCTGACCTAGTTCATTATGGCTTCTGTGGACTTACAGCAGATGGGGGGGAAAAAAGGTTTTATCCTCCCAGTCTCTGCACACGAATTATAGCGAAAACCTCTTCCATGCCACATACAAATACCTATTTAATACAGTCACATGAGGACCTGTCACCATGAGCTTATGTTGAACATTTTCGACATGGCACCTTATTAAAAAAATTCAAAATTTGGGGGGGGGGCCTTTATATAA
>NW_017307325.1:406356-438398 GCF_000935625.1 Nanorana parkeri
TATTGTTATTTCCATATAAACAGGCCCATAGGAGAAATGTAAAAGTTGATCTGGTCCATAGGTGGTGTACATAGTGTTCTGTTTTAGGTTTTTCTTCCCCCCTCATATCTCTATAGGTTGAACTTGGACTTGTGTCTTTTTCCAACCTGACTAACTATGTAGCTATGTAAAAGCTCTTGTACAACAGCAGATAATTTGCTTGTAAGCTGCACCTAAGCACCTCCATATGCCGCTACCACCTCGACTCCCATAGTTTATTATGGAAGAAGACAGATTTTTGGCAGGACAGTCGAGATAAAAGTACGAAAATGGCAAACCCGACTTGGCAGCATGGAAATAATGCTTTGCTTTAAGTAGTTCCTGCTGTAAATGTGCCTCACCTCCGAGGTGATTATTTAGTTTTACCTCCTTTGAACACAGAGCAGAGATTGAAGCATTTGCCGCAGCTTGCGGGGCCAATTTGTCATACTAAATACTGTGTTACTTTCCTCAAAGCCATACTCCTAGAACCTGTTATGGACTTTTCTTTAACAATTGTTCATTATGGATTGGGCAAGAAGAGATTTCACCGGAGTGTGATTTAAAGAAAGATAAAGTCACCTTTTATTTCTATGCACATAAAATGTCTAACACAAAGAGATCCATTAAAAAAAAAAAAATTGCATAGCTGTTCATCCGCCATAACTGCTTGTACATTCGTTCTGTGCGGCTTAAAAGAGAACTATGGGGTAACGTTTTGATCCCATAGTTCTCTTTAGGGTCATGGGACCCAAAGCTCAGTATAGAGCGAGCTATAGCGGGCTATATACCGAGAGAGCCGCAGCCGGGACGGATCCCGACAATACTGTTGAGATCTACCCAGCTGGCTGATTGACAGCGGGCTCTGCCTATCCAGAGGCAGAGCCAGCTGTGCCTGTCCCTTCCCCTGTCCGTTCCTCCTGTCAGCGCTGGAGGATCGGACAGGGGAGGGGGGGAATCCCTGCGGGGAGCGGTGACTGACAGTCACCGCTTTCTGCAGGGAGAGGATCGGGAAGTGAGCGGGCGACTGTATGTGTTCACCCACTTCACCCACCATCAGATATGCATTCAAAAACTGTTTTTGTCCGGTCACAACGCGCCCACATGCGATAAGATGGTCATTAAGAATTTTGTCTTTAGTGTTAAAAATAAAATAAAATTGGTGTTTCACAATTCAGGAAAAAAATAAAATTGCTTTTGATAATTTTTTTTTCCTGGAAAAATTGCTTGCGCACTACTGGGAAATCTATCTTTCATGTATTCGCTGTGAACGTCATATCTGACAGCGCCACCGGATCCAGTCAAGTGAGACATCCGTAAAGTGCGCCGCGCCGTTTGCGGAATTAAAAGCTGTCAGTCAGGACACCGGCGTCACCTTTTATTGAGACACCGATCAATTAGTCCCAGGGCCAACCGCTGGAGAGTAATTACAATACAGCAACTCAACCAACAGGCATTCTGTTGCCATGGAAACAAGGAAGGCCTCTGGATACTGGGTAGCGATGCTTGATGCTGGGAGGTAAGTTGTCAGCGCTTCTCACTACTGTACTGACTTCTGGTCAACTTTGTAAAAATTGCCATTTCTATGAAAACATGTTAAAACCCGACTTCAGCCATTTATTTTTATTTTTTGGAAGAACTGGGAAAGGTCAGAACTTCTGCAACATTATTAGAAGGGCAAACTCCTGTTTAGCTGTGGTGAAACTGCATATCCCATAATGCAGCTGTCCCTGAGAGTCATCCCTGTGGCTGTCAGGCTCTTGCAATGCCTCATTGGATTTGTAGTTGTACCACAGCTGGAGGACCATCTAGAAGGCCATCTAGAGGTCATAATGTGGTGAGTCTCTAAAAAGTCACATGTTTGCAGAGCGAACGGCTCTGCGAACGCTTTATAAATACACCCCTTTGCATGTTGCACCTTAAGTATTTGTGAAGCCACTTTCACAAATGTTCAGCAAAGTACTTCAAATGATTTAACAGCTGTAGCAAAATCCTTTTTTTAAAATAACGTGTATTCCAGATTTTCACTGTTGTATTCTCTGGTCACGTGACCACATAGCCTCCCTTCACATCCCTCTTGTTGCCAGGAGCTGGTCAGAACGCCGTCCAGAGTGTCCCAGGTTGCTGGGTGGGGAGATCTGCATGGCCCTTGCACATCTCCCTAACCCACTGATGCATGCACAACCAGTTACCTCCCGTTACCCTAAGGAGAACTATGGGGAAAAGCCTTAACCCCATAGTTCTCCTTTAATTAAGTGACACCACACCAGGGCTGGATTTTTTTGTGGCCACAGCAGCCATTTCATTAATACAAAGCCAAACAATGTTCTTAACAACATAACCATTAACAGGGTTTTAAAGGACCTTGAAGGTCATCTTACCACAAGTGAACAAGCATCTGCCTACTAGGCCCCCAGCCGCACCACACCGCCTCGGGGACATAACATCACAACTGCAGATACCCTGAATCTTCGACTGACCAGTTACTGTATATTTTTTTAAGTTATAGAAGTTAACCCTGACTACCCCTGGCCTCTCCAAACCCAGTCATGCAGGCCTTCCACCTATGACTTTGTCTGCGGCTCCAGGCCTGACTTAACATGAAAATATATCTGATACTACATCCGCTTCAACTTTTTTCTGCTTTTATTAAGATTATTATTTTGCTAATTGTCAAAACATTTTCCTATATGCAAAAAAAAAAATGATAAAACTTTCATGAATCTCTTCCACTAATACAGCAGCATAAAATATCAGCCATTGTTCCTTTTTCATTACCCATAACATTTTTATCACTCTTGTTAACAAATAACAATGATGACGAGATAGAGAACAGTAAACATCTTCTACTTATAATGTGTTCTGTATTACTGGGGGAGAAGACGGAACTAAATTAAAATATTGCCAGAAAAAGAACAGTTCTAATTTTGCAAACCAAATTGTCTCGCCGGCAGACAATAATAAAGGAGAAGAAATAAACATATTTTCAATGCGCTGAGCAGCAATTGGCAAACTTTTATTAGAAAGTGAATTGTTGACACAATAACGCATAATCTTCATTGTATTGAAGGACAAAAGCTAGTCAGCGTAGATCGGAACAATGGTAGGTACGGACATTGTTCAGATTCTTTAACGCCGGCTGTACGCATATCGGTGACTGCACGGCGATGGGCTTTAACACCCAGCTGCTACATATATGCATTCAGCTGGGGGGTCACTGTCCTGTACTTTGAGCGTGCTCACTTGGCTCCCCCAACACTGTGACTGCGCTGTCAATGATTCATATTTAGGACTAAGCAGGTGGGGCAGGTTCCCGATCACGCTATAATTGTGACAGCCAATCACAGTGATCACATGTCCAGGAAGTCCATGTATAAAAGTTTAAAGGACTGGCTTGAAAGGGTTAAACCTGAATCTTTGCCACTGAAAACATGTAGCACTTTTTGCTCTGTATTTATTGCGCTTTAACATGCCCTGACATAAATATAACATTTTGCCTTTGTCTTGCGAGAGCAATCACGGGATCATCAAAGGTCCTGGCAATACAAATTTTCATAGTATTTGAGGTTGAATAAAGACATTAGTCCATCAAGTCCAACCTATTAGGATCTCATTCTAGGAGTACCAGTACCCCTGTATATTACCCGTACCCCTGTATATTACCCGTACCCCTGTATATTACCTGTACCCCCTGTATATGACGGTCCTTTAAGAAATCGTCCAAAAGTTTCTTGAACAATTCCACATTTTTGCTGAAATCACCGCCTGTGGCAGTGAGTTCCAGACCCTAACTGATCTTACTGTGAAGAACCCCCTTCGCCCCTTGTGCTGGAATTTTTTTTCCACCAATTTTAGGTGGTGGCCTCTAGTTTTTGTAATGGAGTTAATTTTAAACAGTTTATCGCTAATGTTGCTACCACCATTGAACATTTTGTACATGGAGATCATATCCCCCCTTAATCTCCTCACCTCCAATGTGAACATGTTTAAATTTAGTAGCCTTGTCTCGTAGCTCTGGTCCTCCATACCCCTAATTAGTTTGGTTGCCCTCCGCTGGACTTTTTCCAACTCAAGGACATCTTTTCTTAGTACTGGTGACCAGAACTGGACCGCATACTCCAGATGAGGCCGAACCAATGATCTATAAAGTGGCAAAATTATAGACTTGTCCCTGCAATACATCCCCTTTTTAATACAGGACAAGACCCTGCTAGCTTTGTTTACAGCAGCCTGGCACTGCAAACTACCTTTCAGTTTGTGGTCTACAATGACCCCCAAATCCTTCTCCATTTCTGACTTCCCCAGCGGCACCCCCATAATTGTATAACCCATTTGTTTATTTTTAATTCCAAAGTGCATTACTTTGCATTTATCGACATTAAACCTCATCTGCCACATTAATGCCCACTCCCCTATTTTATCCAGGTCCTCCTGTAATGTTATAATGTCTAAGTCCGTGTCTATTACCCTCCCCATTTTGGTGTCATCCGCAAACACGGAAATATCACTGTTAACACCCTCCCCGATGTCATTAATAAATAAGTTGAACAATATGGGACCCAGCACAGAACCCTGAGGCACACCGCTCATTACACTAGCCCAGTCTGAAAAGGTGCCATTTACAGATACCCTCTGGACACATTCCCGTAGCCAGTTCTCTATCCACGTACACACCACCTCATCTATGCCCATAGCCCTCAGCTTGTGAAGTAAGCGTTTGTGTGGTACCGTATCAAATGCCTTTGCGAAATCCAGATATACCAAGTCTACCGGCTTCCCTCCATCCATATCTCTACTCACCCCCTCATAAAAAGTCAGCAAGTTAGTTAGGTTAGGTTAGTTAGTTAGATCTTTCCTGAACCCGTGCTGATTGTCATTAATTATCCCGTTTTCCTGAACAAAATCTACCAGATAATCCTTTATTATACCCTCTAGCAGTTTACAAACTACCGATGTTAGACTGACCGGCCTATAGTTCCAGGTTGGCACCTAGCCCCCTTTTTGAATATTGGGACTACCGTAGCCCTCTGCCAATCACTGTGGATCCTTCCCGTCATTATTGAGTCCTTAAAAATGAGGATTAATGGTCTAGTTATAACCTGGCTTAATTCCTTAAGTACCTTGGGGTGCAGGTTAAGGAATGCCAAGGCCGTCCCCTCCGTCTCATATTTTATAAATGCCGCTCTCTTGTCCTTGACGTGTTGTTTTACTTAATTTTGTTCTGCTTACTTAAAGCTTGACTCCAAGCAGATAATGTAGAACACAATATTCTAAAACGAAAGTTAAAAAAGCAGCTTATACTTACCTTCAATCCGGAGTTGTCCATGCAATACTTCCTTTCAGCCACTAGGTGTCCGAAGTCTTCCAAGTAAATGATGGGCAACGTTATGTAACCTACTTCTTCTGGGCAGCCATAGACGCACCTGTCACAGATCAGCGCTGCTCTGCTTTGCATTTGTTTTACCTTTTTCCTGCTTTGGATCTGCTGGCACCTGTGGTTCCACTAGCATGCTCTCCTCTTGCTGCACTGTTAGCAGCTATGGGTGTCGCCCACTTCCTTCCGTGCATTCTTTCCTTACCTGATTTCCTGTGGACTGTACCGACTCGGCTAGTTCTCCTGATTATGTTTGCCTACTGCCCGCCCTGATCTTGGCTCGTTATCCGGATCACCTGTTTCTCCATCCATCCATGCCTGCATTGTGACCTGTGTCTTCGGGTGCTCTGCAAACGAGCGGGGTGAACCTGTGGGGGATCGTGACTTGGGGTCAGCATGCAGCTAAGTCCAAAATTCCGTGAGGGGGTCCCTAGCAGAACACCGGCTGGCCCTTAGGTTCCACACCCTGGGGGATCCTGTGTCATCTGCCCGCCTGTGGGCTCACATCTCCAGGATCGTTACACCACCCTCTAGGAAAGTATCATCAAGCAGCCTTGGCTTAGAATACTACTCTTAGTAAAACAAAAAATCAGTTATGTACAATAGTTGCATTTAGAAATATATTTCATCTTTTCAATGTCAGCGGAAATGCATTAACTGGTGACACAGCCTGATACAAAGGCGACATATGGTGCTATGTCAAAGGAGGCCTTTGAAACCTGCAGCAGGAGGCAGTGTATATTGCTATAAATATAGTGTTATACGTCAAACTACAGCTTTTTGGAACCTAGTATTTACTCATGATTGGATAACGAATATCTACTTAACCCCTTCATGACTGAGGCCTTTTTTTCATTTTTTTGCACCCATGTTATATTCCACATTTTAGGCCTGAAAATGACTTAAAACCCCCAAACATTATATATTTTCTGAATGCCAAGACCCTATAGAATAAAATGGTGGTAGTTGCAAATGTTTATGTTGCGCAATATTAGCGCAACTCCTTATTAAATCCCAACATTTAGTGAAAAATTTAATTAAAGCCCCAAAACACAACAAAATACCAATTTTTTTAATGAAATATAAAAGATGAGGTTACAACGAGTAAAACGATACCCAATATGCCCAGGTTACAAATTGCGTGCGTCCGTGAAACGGTGTAAAACTGCAGTACCCCAAAAAATCCATAGAAGACGCTTTAAAAGCCCCCACAGGTCATCAATTTAGAGATACCCCAAAATACTGGCCCTAGAATGATTGCTCTCACTCTGGCGTGCGCGTCGATACCCAACATGTGTAGCGCGTTCGTTGTTTTCACACGTAGGCGCACCTGACGCGTGTTTACGTGGCGACGCGCGTGCTCACGAGGGCGGGGGACTTTAAAAATTTTTTTTTCATATTATTAGATTTATTTTATTTAATTTTAAAAACTTTTTTTTTTTTACTTTACTTTGACTGCTATCACATGGGGGGCTTACAAGCCCCCCCATGTGATAGCAGATGGTGGTGACAGGTACTCTTTAAGGTGATGCTGGGGGTCCAAAAGACCCCCAGTGTCACCTTTACACTGGAAATAAGCTATTGAAGTGCAGACACCAAGGAAGCCGGTCCCGGGCCCGTAGGAGGGGCAACGGAGCCCGGGAAGGGGGGGAGGGGCGGCCCCTTCTACAGGACACAGAAGCGATCTGGCGACAGGTAACAGTAGAAAGGCATCATGGCACACTCACAAACCAGCATGTAAAACAACTTGTCTCACCACTAAGGACAATGACAGAGGTTTGGATACACGTCTTCTGCAATTACACTGTACGTCGTCAGTCACAAAGGGGTTAATGCAGATCCCCAGCTATACAAATAATCAATGGCTCCCTTAACCCCTCCATCCCTTGGTCCCAGTATAATATGCAACTTTTCACTGCTTTGAGGGTTTGCCACTTTTAATTCAAAAGTTAGGCACCGGCTATCATTTTTAGGCACATTGGGTTATACATTATGGTCATGCGACTCTATCCCCAGTCTCCACCTCACTCTATTAGGGTGCTGGGTGGGTAGACATCAGGGCCTAGCAAGCTGGCATCACTCATATGCGTCTACATTCTACTAGGAGACCCACATCATAGACTACGAAAGGGCATTACTGAGCAGGTGGCTTTAAAAACAGCTATGCTGCTGTCAGTAATTGGATATGCAGAGCCCAATAGCAGGGGCACACACCTTGGAATAGCATACTCAGGAGAAGAATCAGGCACAGATTCCAAATACGTGGTACAAAAAGGTAAGTCCAATAATCATAGTCAAACGAAGCATAAGGGTGGGCAGCAAAGTATCAAACTCGATTAAGGAAGCAAAGGTCAGGTAAAGGAATCACACGGCTAGCAACTGGAACACACTGTGGATAGCTCTGAAACAACTGAGCACTCTCTCTCTGGGACCTTGCAGCTTTATAGTGATCCAACAGGAAGTGATGTCAGGAGGTGTGGCAGAATGAATGCAATTCCTGTCTATAACAGGAAGCACTCCAGTGCTGCCATTTTGATGTAAGGATGCCATTACATATGTGCAAGAGGCCTCATTATTTTCACGCAGGGAAGTTATAGGACACAAGTCACTGACAAAAGTGCCGATTACCGACATACTGCGAGTGCGAGGAACCCCGCGATTGATACAGGTAAGTCGAGAATTGTGACAGCTACTGGTAACACCCATTGGTATCAGTGCCAAAATGATCACATCACCCCATGTGGTCCTGCGAACTACAAGGGGGGGGAGGCTGGTTTATGACAAATGGCAAGCACAGGAAGGTGTTGAGATCATAGGAGAGAGGACTTTGGAGGACTGCGGCAAGAAGAAGACTGCTAAGGTATAAAAGTCGAGCCAGGATGCCCTCTGCTAGTGAGGGTAAGTGGGGGAAAAAAAGGAGGTTCTTCTTTAATTGCTACTGTCCCCCTCTCAGCTCCTTCTCATGTGTTCTTCTTTTGGATCTGTACATTATTGTTCCAGGCTAACAATCAGCCACACACCAATGACATCACTATGTAAAATAAACTTTATTGAGGCTCGACAGTGCCACACAGTCCAATATCCAGTCTGCCCTACTCTAACGGGGTTCATCCTACCGGGGCTTAACTGTAGAGATACGTCTACGATTAAGCTAGTGTAGAGGGAGACCGGAGGTGGGACTGTACAGCACTGTTGAGCCTCAATAAAGTTGACTTTACATAGTAATGTCATTGGTTTGTGGTTGAGCCTACCCCTTGAAATTCCATGCTTTGTAGCCTAGGCACGCTCCACTGGCAGGCACCTGATCTCCTCTTTGGCTTGACAGCTGGATGCCGGGAAGGAGCGCTGTCTCTTTGGGATTTGGTGACTGTACGTTATTGTATTTAACATTTTCTAGAGATTTTGCCCATGGCAACCAGCCCAATGCATGGATCCAAGTTCTTCCTCCAAAAATGTTTTAAAAAGTCAAAAAATATATAAAGTTGATAACGCAAACTTGACTCCATCAAACGACCCACCTCTCTGGAGAGCTCAGGCCAATGGAGGTAATGAAAACACAATTCAGTCTGCACTTAAATAAATAAAAAAATCCAGGTGTGAAAGAACACCATCACATCTCCTTCCGCACAATTGATCTGGCTCACCTCTAGCTGTGATCGGACACTGCAGGTCCCTCATCAGACTGGAGCACGACGAAGCAAAAGTCATTAGAAGCATCTATTCCCGAATACGTGGTGGGAAATGAAAAACCCCGAACTCAATCCTTTTACTTTGCAAATGTCTGGATGTTGTTGCCTTGGTAACAAAAGGTGAATCCACATTAGCTATTCTGCGGAAGCACACAGGGATCTTGGAGCCGCACAAGCTGATGGGTGATTTATTAACTTCATTTGTTTTGTTTCTGGGCATGGAGAATGAGGAGAAGGTGTCTCAAGAACAACTGAAGATCATTCTGTGTTAATCAGATCTGGATCGGTCAGCCCACTCTGAGCACGTAGGAGACATATGGACGCGGGCGAGAGCAATTAACACCTTTAAAACTTCAAAGAAAGTGGCAACAGGTGATGAATGAAGAATGCAATCCATGTCCCATGCAAATAGTTTTGGCAGCTGGTGTCAGAGACCGGCCTAAATAAAGTAGCTTTTAAATAATATTTAAAGGATAACTTCCATGCATAAGTGGTGGGAGCAGCCATCTTTGTACCAATATTTAATGAAAGACAATTGATAACGATTCATAAAACATCCAAATCATAAAGTATGAGACAAAGCCAAAACGTTTCTCTTTCTCATGCCCATTTAAAACATCTAAAGCCATTTTTTTTGTTTGGAAAATGTGGAGAAGCATGGAAAGCCCCTTTGGGTTTTATTTGCTGCCTACATCCCAACTGGGAAGATTCACTCTCTCCATTTGTTCCTGTTGACTATTGTTTGTAAGTGATAGGAAATCCAAAATTTACAGGTTTAGGTAAAAAAAAAAAGTGTTGGTGCTCCTGGACCCTGAAATAAATCAGCCATAAGAAATATATTACCCAAAACATATCCATTTTAAATGTTTAATAATAATATAGTTAAATAACAATTATATATTTAACCATTTATATTTATAATGAATTTGCATTTTTATAATAAGAATAATAATAATCATAACAGTAATAATATTATTGTAATTTTGTTTATAGTGGCTTTGTATTTTAATAATAATATTTTTTTGTGAATTAGGATTTGTAATAATTTTCAATTTTTTCCTTTTTCTATCAGGAGGGCATTCTAAATCTTATACAGATGTATTTCTTTATTTCTGTACCCCAATATGGATGTCTACAATTTCTAAACTTGTGAAACAGACGGCTCCCTGGAGATTTATGCATGTGCTTCATGAAGTGAAGAAAGCACAAGTGTAGTTGAAAGTCCAGTTTGTTTTTTATTAATCACAATTGTATCAGCATGTAGCCAACACATCTCTGGGGATTCACAGATACCCCCTTCATCAGGGGAAAGAAAGGAAACAGGAAAAGGAAAGGGGAAAAGAAAAGGAAAAGGGAAAAAGGAAAGGGAAAGTAAAAGGAAAGGGAAAGGGAAAAAGGGAAAGGAAAAAGGGAAAAGGAAAAGGGAAAGGAAAAAGGAAAGGGAAAAACAAAAAGGAAAAGGAAAATGGGAAAGGAAAAGGGAAAGGAAAGGAAAAGGAAAGGGGAAAGGAAAGGGGAAAGGGAAAGGAAAAGCTTGACCAGAGCTGGTTATCTTGAAAAGATATTTGAATAAAAAGTAATTTTGCCAATCTTTATAATGGCTTTGGCTGTATTTAAACATGAACAATAAGTCGCCTCTAACAGGTCTATTTCCAAAGTGTGTGTTTTTTTGTAACCTTTCATACAAGATTTTTTATCATGTTTTCCAATGGATAAAGATTTCCATCTATTAAATCTAAACTCCGGGCATGGTGATAAACACCCAGATGAAATGCATATAATGGGGCTATTTTACCTGCCAAAGGATTTGTATTCCTATCCACCCAGTCCTGAGATTTACACAGCCCAGGCCTGCCTGGCAGGGCACAAGACCTGATTTTTCTCTTTTGCAGTTCAGAAACAGGTCCTGTCCCTTCCTCAGCCTGTGACTGGACAGTGAAAAGAGAAGCAGCACACTGCTGTCACTCTGATCACTCCTCTAATAAGCAATCTCTTAGCACTGCAGAAATATCGATTGGCTCCTTGTGCACGGTGTATCAATATAACACGTTTTCATCCTTTGCTACTGATCTCCTGCAGCCTCTGTGCAACTACTTCCAGTCTACATGCATTGCAGTGACTGTTCGGCATGCATGGCGTTCAGCTCTAAGGTGGCGCATTCCACCCAATAGGCAGAGACGTCTTTTTATATCGTTGAGCTCTTGAGTTGAACCGGAAAGTGATACAGCAGCAGAAAGGTGAAAGTCAGGACAGATGGTGGATGGCTTTTATACCAGCTGTTCAGATAAAATTGATTTTCCCAACAACTAAACTACATAATGTTTCTGTGAGGTAAAAACACTCTTGTGAATCATTTTGTCAAAGTAAACATGTTGCAGAAGAGAGATTGCGGGTTTATCCAGTTTATATTCATTCAGAGCTCAAAGAGTTTTTCGCTGCCATAGAGAAAAAAAAAATATATATAAGAGGCTTAATTCTTCCTTCGATTTGTAATTAACCAAAGTAAATGGGCCCATTACCCGACAGGAAACAAAACAAACTCTCAATATATAATACACATCCAACGGCTTGGCAAGTTCACAACATTGTGCCCAGTACTACTACTAGATTAGATCCGAAATTCGGATTTCGGATTACAAAAAAATTACAATTGATCTATTCAAATATCACAGACAGAGGTAGTAGGTACTAATACTAATATTAATATATTAAAAAATATATTAAAAAAAAATATACCATCGATCGACTACAATATCAGAGACAGAGGTAGTAGGTGTACTTATACTAATATTAGATTTAATTTAGTTTCAACGAAATTCGGATTCGGATCCGAAATTCGTCAACGGAATTTCGTATTTCGGGGAAAAAAACTCCAATATTAGCAAAGGGATTTTTTAACTTTATCATAACGAATGTTCGTTACGATACGAAAATATAACCGCCACTAACAAAATTTCGTACGAATCCGAATCGAGTTCCGGACACGAATTACGAAAAACGAAATAACGGATTTTACGAAACGCAACTAAACGAAATTGTTGACGGCGCACAAGTCTAGTGCCCAGTCCATGTGATCTCCACTATATGGGTAAACGTATGTAGAGACATAGAGACACCTCCAATGATAGAGTTCATGAGTTGCCTATGGAGGGTACAGTTAGTGCTACAGCATACGAAAAAAATATTTTTTTTCAAGCTTGTGGTAACAGTTTGGTGAAGGCCCTTTTCTGTACCAGCATGACTGTGCCCCTCTGTACAAAGCCAACATGGTTTGAAGAGTTTTGTGTGGAAGAACTCTAGTGGCCATCCATTTGAGTTCCTCCACACCAAACACATCAGTAGGACTCCCTAGTGAACCAATGGGTTCATCCCCAAGCAATTTGGTCAATCTTGCTCTTTGTAGCAACCGTTTGATGAGGGCTCTTTGCTGTTCCAGCATGATTGTGTTTCTGCACACAAAGCCAGCTCCATAAAGACATGGTTTGACGAGTTTACTGTGGAAGAAGTCAAGTGACCTGCCATTTGAGTAGGACCCCTTAATGAACCAATGGGTTTGCCCCTATGCATACAAAAACAATGTGATCAATTTTGTTCTTTGCGGCAAACGTTTGGGAAAGACCCTTTTCTGTTCCAGCATGACTATCTCTGTGAACAAAGCCAGCTCCATAAAGAGATAGTTTTATGAGTTTTGTGTGGAAGACCTCAAGTGGCCTGCCATTTGAGTAGGACCCCCTAGTGAACCAATGGGTTCGTCCCTATGAATGCATACAAAAACAATTTAGTAAATTTTTCTCTTTGTGGCAACCATTTGGAGAAGATCCTTTTCTGTTCCAGCATGACTGTTTCTGTGCACAAAGCCAGCTCCATAAAGACATGGTTTGATGAGTGTGGAGGAACTCAAGTGACCTGCCATTTGAGGTCCTCCACACCCAACCCCCTAAATAGGACCTCCTACTGAACCAATGGGTTCATCCCTATGAATACAAAGACAATTTAATCTATGTTGCTCTTTGCAGCAACTGTTTGGTGAAGGCTCTTTTCTGTCCCAGCATGGCTGTGTCTCTGTTCACAAAGCCAGCTCCATAAAGATATAGTTTGAGGCGTTTGGTATGAAGGAGCTTGGGCTTCCCTGCACAGAACCCTCACCTCAACCCTACTGAAAATGTTCAAAATTAATTGGATTGCCGGTTGGGAGACAGTTTTTCTCCTCCAACAGCAGTACCTGACCTTACAAATGCTCTTTTGGATGATTGAGCACACATTCCAACAGACACTCCAGAATCTCATGGAGAGCCTTCCCAGATGGACTGCTATAGCTGCAAAGGGAAGACAAGTGCATATTAAAGGGGATGTATTGGGAGACTAAAACATACTCTCCCCAATACTTACAGCTATCCAACATTGGTTCCAAGACCAAGAGCTGACCAATCACATAACCAGTCAGTCAATCATTGTCACTCCACAGGGATTGACCCTAGCCCTCTCTGCTCCTCCTACACTGGCTGGAGCTACAGACAGGAGAGGGGGCATTCACTGCTGGCTCTGGCTTTAGAGAGGCAGTCAGGATGGATATCGTAAATTTTATCTGGATACTTTCCAATGGCAGCATGGCTCTGCACTGTCAGCATACAGCGGGCATTAGCCCACAGTATATGATTTTTGAAGAAAGAGATGGTAAAGTTGAATGAATGCTATCGATATCTTGAAAATGCTGCAACTGTGTTAAAAAAAGAAGTCAACTGAGTTTTACATAATCCCTCAAAAGTTGTCAGTAGCAGATCCTTTAAGTCTTGTAAGTTATGAGGTGGGACATCTATGGCTCAGACTTGTTTTTCCAGCACATCCCACAGTTGCTGGATTGGATTGAGACCTGGAGAATATTGCTCAAGGAATCACACTGCTTCCATTGGCTTGTCTTCTTCCCATAGTGCAACCTGGTGCCATCTCTTCCGCATGAAAGTGATACACATGCACCCGGCCATCCATGTGATGTAAAAGAAAATGTGATTCATCACACCAGGCCACCTTCTTCCATTGCTCCAAGGTCTAGTTCTGATGCTCATGTGCCCATTGTAGGCACTTTGGCGGGGGACACAGGTTAGTGTGGGCACCCTGAGCAGTCTGCAGCTACGCAGTCCCATACACAACAAACTGCAATGTTCTACGTGTTCAGACACTTTTTTACCAGAACCAACATTAACTTTTTCAGCAATTTGAGCTACAGTAGCTCTTCTATTGGACCCGACTACATGGGCCAGCCTTTGCTCCCCACAAGCATCATTGAACCTTGGCTGCCCATGACCCTGTTGCCGGTTCACCAGTTTTCCTTCTTTGGACCACGTTTGGTAGGTCCTCACCACTGCAGGCCAGGAGCATCCCAAAAGACCTGCAGTTTTGGAGTTGCTCCGACCGAGTCGCCTAGCGATCAGAACAACCTTGTCAAAGTTGTTCAAACCCTTATGCGTGCCTATTTTTTCTGCTTCCGATACAACAGAATGTTAACTTGCTGCCTAATTTATCCCCCACACACACATACACACACACTTCCAGGTGCCATTGTAATGAGATAATCAATGTTATTCACTTCATCTCTCAGTGGTCATGTTATGGCCGATCGGTGTATATATCATTGGCTTTCTTTAGAAAGCAAGCGCAGCCTAATTAAAGAAGCCTGTCCCCCGCCAGCATGCTACAGAGAGGAGTCCTTACCCTTTGAAGACAGACCACTGCTTCCACACAGAGGTCCAACACAGCCCCTGCGGAGTCAGAGCTAGAGCTCTCCATATATAATATTTTTGATCATACTTATGCATACTGTGTGTTTTCTGTTCTGCAGAAAAAGCACAGCACCCGTGTCCCGACTCTTCCTCCCGCAGCCCATGCCTTCAGACAGCTCCAACCCAAATCCATTCATTTGAAAGCATACGTGTCACTAAGCAAAACCTCTGCTCCCCGAAACTCCGCACCAAACACTCCGCAGGTGGAACGTTCTGCCTTCTGACATTCACAGAGACCTTCCAATCTGCAAGTGCAAGATAACGATTCAAAAACACAGCACAGCAAACAAGCAAAAACATAAAAGTGGCATCCGATCACGATTCCAAACGCATGTCAAAATAAGGCATACTGAAAACTGAAATGAATGTACACAATTATTACACAAAGCGTTCCCTCTACCGCAGCAAACCGAGGATGTAATTCCCCGCTGGTGTACCAGGATTTTATACTCTGGGTTTGAGAAACAGAATTAGTCGGGGAGGAAAAAAAGAGAAGCCTATTCATGTTCATGCAGTTTACACCAAAATTACGGGAATCATGTTGACATTCGTTGACAATAGTCTTTCAGGATCTCAGTGTGAACATCACAACCTCCCATCCTGGATGCCCCCCGCCTAGCCTGCAGCTGTATTTTTTAACCGGGTGTCAGGGAGCCTCAGACACGCATCACCAGGGTTTTTAGGGCCACAATAGGACATTCCATTTTTTTTTAAACATTTCAACAGGAAACCATAAATCCAAGCGAAGAAGCCATAAATCATTAATTCCACAACAGCTTCGTAAAACTTTGAATCTCTAAAGCGTTGGCTGCTGTGAGATGTGTATCAATAGACGGTGGTATTAGGAAGGTCGGAAAAGAACATATGAGAAATAGGATTTAAAGGGTCAGCCCACTTAGCATTGACATCTCATTAGATAGATGCTGGGGATTTAAAAAGAATCTCTACTTTTGCTTGTGTAGCCCCCATCATCTTTTGTGAGGTGGCTACTACACATTTAGTGATAGCCAGGGCTGTAGTCAGCCTGGCTGGATTACAGTGGCATTTATCTGGTTAAGTCCAGGTGTCTGGCATTGATTGTACCCCCCTGGGTGGAGTGTGACTCTGCTATATTGTGGGAGAGCCAATGAGAGGCACTGAGAGTGCATATACAGGACAACAGCCAATTACTAGGTTTCTCTCAACCAGTGGTGCATGCTGGTATAGGGTAAGTATACTGGAGGGAATGGCCATGTGCTCAGACTCAGTTGGGACCAGCCATGGATTAGGGTTGGATGCTGTCCAGCCTGCCTCCCAGGCTACGCCTGAGGCCTGGGTGTGGGAAGAGGCTGGAGTGAGGGAAGTGTTTTCCGGGGCCCTCCAGTATGGAGGAGGTCTGCGTTGTTTGCCAGAGGAGGAGGACCAGAGAAGCTGATGTCTGCTGGAGGTGCCTGGAACATAGAGGACTTTTAGAGCATGGCTGATGTCTCTCCTGCTGAGGATCTGTACTCATCTCCTGCTCATCTGGTACTCCAATTACTATTTGCTGTTCTACAAATGGATCTACACTGAGATGCTATCAAGGTCTGGTGAGTCTGGAGTCTGTGTCTGTTACTCCCTGAATGTCTAGGTTCCCTATACCCTCTCTCCTCAGTGTGGAGATGTTTAATAATAGTTATTCAGCATTGCATTACTGGAGTGGACATCGGCTTTGTGGGCACTAGAAGAGGGCGGTTAAATGCTAATGGGGCAGCTGAAGACCAAATCCCCTAGACAGACTAGTGATGACCCGGGTAATTCCAGCGGCTCCTTTGGGGGTGAGCATTACACTGGAAAAAAATGCTACAAACCAAAATGATGAATACACATAGAAATGCATTAATGGTAGATGTTTCAACTGCGGAAGGATTTGTATTTCTTTTCATCCAGTCCTGAGGATTACACAGCCCTATCAGCCTGACCTGACTTTTCTCTGCTGCAGTTGGGCGACACAGTTAGGTCACATCCCTGCCCCCAGCCTGTGATTGGATAGGTACAGCAACAGATTCAGGAATTCTCCTCTCTCTCCTTCGGTTTGCATGCTCCTCATTAACACATGTGTATGAATGAGCTTCGGGTTTGGTTTTACCCAAGCTATTCGCAGTTTGATGAACGAGTGAAAGATCTGACCAGTTCACTTGTCCACTGAACTCCAGTCTTGTCTAAGCAGCCAGCATCAACTGTGTCCTAACAGGATTGGATGCTAGGATATAGGATATAGGCAGGTCAACAGCACCTACAGGCAGCCCAACAGCACCATTGGTTCTTATGGTGCACCCTCCTGCACCCTAGTAACCAATGATGCAGTGTAGCCAAGCCACTAGTATCCTAGCAAGTGGGTTGCACAGCATCATTGGCTGCTAGAACACAGACGGCCCTGGGTTCCGTTCACTTAGATGTTCACAGAACTCAGAATTCTGCCTCGGTTTCGTGAAGGTCCAAGTGAACTGAACCAAAGGCCATTCGGCTCATCGCTACTTGGACAGCTGATTGGCCCAAAGTTCTGCCCTACCTTCTCCCAGTGCTACATTACAAGAGTCCGCCATCAAGTCAAATTCGGATAGTTAAAGTAGTTGTGAAGTCCCAGCATATCCTCTCCTGTTCTCATGTCAGCACTGTAATAAGAATACATACAGTACTAGGGGTGTTGCTGTAATGGAATCAAAGCTTACTTCCCTTTTATGTAGTGAGCGCTGCCTTCCGTCTGCCCTTCACTTCCAACATCTTCCTGGATTCCCAGTGTGCTTTGCATCTCTTTCCCTGCTGTTTGATGTGAGGTAATCTCTGATACTTAAAGGAGAACTATGAGGTGCTTTTCACTCACCTCATAGTTCTAGCCGACCTGTGACAATGAGACTATCACAGGTGGGCTCAGTAGATCGAGAAGTGAGCGAACACATACCGGCGTTCACTCACCTCTCGATCCTGTCACGGCTCTCTGCCGTGACAGGGGAGGGGCTGGATTCCACCCCTCCCCACTCTGATCCGCCAGCGCTGACTGGCGGATTGGACGGGGGAGGGGGCGGGTACAGCTGGCTCTGCCTCTAGATAGGCAGAGCCAGCTGTCACTCACGCAGCTGGGCGGATCCAGACATCATTGTCGGGATCCGCTTCAGCTGCGGCGTCTCAGTATACCACGAGCAGTAGCTCGCGGTGTACTGTGGCGTCTCAGTATACCACGAGCTGTAGCTCGCGGTATACTGAGCTTAGGGTGACGGGAGGACGCTAGTTTGTGTCCTCCCATTACCCTAAGGAGAACTATGGGGAAAAGCCTTAACCCCATAGTTCTCCTTTAAGACTACATATCCCATCATGGATTGCTTTCAGCAAGCAATGATAATGATACATTGTTCAGACGCCGAGTTGTAGTCCAGAAGGCAGGTTCTGTGAGAGTGGTGCAGTAAAACTCCATTTGGTTGTGTTATTTTCTATGTCTGTCCTGAGTTCAACTCTAAAACAAAACCAAAATGTCTTTCCATTTCAAAAGTGCAACTGCTGTGATTTTCTAATATAAATTCAAATATCACTGCCTTGCAATATAGTGACCCAGCGGTGCTGTGTACTCCCAAAATTCTTCTTGCTGGTGTGATTGGTCTCAAGGGATGCACGCACTGTAGCTTTTTTCATTACAACACTGTAACTGAACACCTCCAATGCAGGAATCTAAAGATGGCACTCCATGATCCATTGGTGAAGGCTTAGACTTGGCTTCCTTCTCATGAATCTCTGCTGTGCTGAGCCTGTACCGTGCACCAGAGGAGGAACGTTTTCCAACTGTGGTTAGCCGGAACTAAGCTTTTCAGGGTTGGAGGATCAACGTGTGAAAATGTAATCTTCTCAAGCTTTGAGCCAGCAAGGGAGGAAGAAAGTGATTATAGAAAGTGAGCAAAATATTTTTACAATTTCTTTTCAGAAATGGACTGGGCCCCTTTCCCTTCCCCTGGGGCCCCATAGCACCTACAAAAGCTGCCATGCTGCCTATCCTGACCTTAATCTTGACTACAGCTCTAACTGGAAAAAGCATCAGGCCTTTGCTTAGGTGGCCTTCTAAGCAGTCGAGCTCTAAAAATATTGTATATACCAAGGATGGGCAAATTCCAACCATACAGCTGTGTTGAAACGACAAATACTATCATATCTGCCTCTGAGAGTCATGCCTGTGCTATCCGAGTCTTGCAGTGCCTAATGGGCACCACCCTGTGTATATAATGGTACCCATGGGTCAATGCCTAGGCCGGCAGGGTTAGCAGGGGCAGCACCAAGCCTCAAAAGATCCAATTAGTGATAACTGTTTTCCTTATTTTTCTTCTCTTGTCTGTTCATCATTGGGCTTTTCTGGTTAAATCCAGAAAGAGAACTGTAAGGAGTGCAGGGTTTGCTAAGAGGAGTCATAAGACTATTTCTAGTTCAGGAAACATGAAACTATCACTCCTTTCTCTCTTGTTTGGTGCTCCTTGCAGATGAAAAGGCCTGCTCAAGACCCCATGCTGCATCCAATAGGTCAGTAGTTTTGACTTCAACCATTAGATTACGCAAAAGGGGAGAGCTTTTAAAAAAGGGCCTTGCATGTGTCATTTGTATATACAGCCCCAATAGCAATGTACCACTCAAGCCCTGCTCTGTCGTCTACACTGGCCTCAGTGAGTTGGCAGCAGCTCCAGGTGACCAGCCTCAATCCTTATATGTATCCAACAAATGAAGGCTGCTCACAGCATAGACCCACCCTGTATGTTTCATTGTTCTATGGCCTCCTTACATTGAATAGGTCTCAATACAGCTCTACAGACTTCTTCATAAGAGCAGCCAATGTTTGCTCTGTGCTTTGTGCAACATCTGTGAGGAGACGAATGCTACACAACCAGATGCTGGCAGAACAGGTGTTCAAACTCTACATGGATATTTATTCTGATAGTTTTCTCCCATTACTCCTATTTATTTAAAGCTGTACCCCATCCTACTTTAGAACACCACAAGCTTACTTATGAAACCTTTACATTTGTCCCTGTATTTACATGTATTTACTTTGCCTGACTTCAGCTAGACATGAGAACCTTGACTAGAGAGTCAAAGAACAGGTGTAACCTATGTCTAAGCTTTACTGCTCTGTCAACTGTCGGACATGAGCATCAGAGTATGCTTTGTGTGAGGTCAGGCAGCTGACAGGACAGGAACGGTCAGGTTTAACCCCTCACTCTCAGGCTGAAGGGAGCAATAAAGAAGCAAATGTTAATCCTTCATAGATAAATCTGCACAGAAATGTCAGTTTCCTGCAAGATTGTCTAATGTCATGTGGCCACTGGCAAGTTCCCATCATGTCCATCCAGCAGAGGGTTGCAATGGTTGGGCTACCTCTGAAGTAGCTACAAGTCCCAGCAATGTATGTTCTCTCATTTATTTCACTCAACTTGTCAATAGCAGTACCTTTAACTTGCATCGATGCATGCTAAATGCAATGTACACGGTGTGAATCCAGCCTCAAGCATCACTACCATCATTGCCTGTTTTTTCAAGCCACCTAATACTTGCAACAGATAATGTCCTTATGTAATAACTCTTCTGCAGCGGTATGCAAGGAGGTGGGAAGGTGACCCTAGAGACTGTGCTTACCTAGTATGGAAAAGTGGTGTAACTTGACATCATAGACCCTCAACTTTTCAGCATAGGAGTCAAATCATATATATGACAAATACCACAGGTCAAAACGAATCAATTTTATAAATGAATAAAATAAATATATATAAGCAAGCCCTCCCTTACATCCAGGAGTGCCCAGCAGAGTCCCCTCTTACATCCAGGAGTACCAAACAGGGTCCCCCCTTACATCCAGGAGTGCCCAGCAGAGTCCCCTCTTACATCTAGCAGTACCCAGCAGAGTCCCCTCTTACATCCAGGAGTGCCCAGTAGTGTCCCCTCTTACATCCAGGAGTGCCCAGCAGAGTGCCCTCTTACATACAGGAGTAGCCAGCAGAGTCCCCTCTTACATTCAGTAGTGCCCGGCAGAGTCCCCCCTTACATCCAGGAGTACCCAGCAGAGTTTGCCCTTGAATCCAGGAGTACCCAGAAGAGTCCCTCCTTACGTTTAGGAGCACCCAGCAGAGTTCCTCCATACATTCACAAGTGCCCAGCAGAGTTTGGTCTTACATCCAGGAGTACACAAAAGAGTCCCTCCTTACATCCAGGAGTATCCAGCAGAGTCCCTCCTTTCATCCAGAAGTGCCCAGCA
The DNA here is from genome assembly GCF_000935625.1 of Nanorana parkeri. Classification (NCBI taxonomy): domain Eukaryota; kingdom Metazoa; phylum Chordata; class Amphibia; order Anura; family Dicroglossidae; genus Nanorana; species Nanorana parkeri. The sequence continues at coordinate 427,456 of NW_017307325.1, forward strand.
GAGTCCCCCTCCCCTTACATCCAGGGGTACCCAGCAGAGTCCACACTTACATTCAGAAGTGCCCAGCAGAGTTTTCCCTTACAACCATGTGTTCCCAGCAGAGTCCCCATTTACCTTTCAGGCGGAAGACAAGTAGGGCAGAAGCCAGGTGGCAAAGCAGGTCTGGATCAAGAAAGTCCAGTCCTTTAAATGTTGGCGGCAGAGCATTCACCACATTGGCTGCTAGGATGCCAGCATTTATAGCATCCACCCACAGAGGAGGGTCTTGACTGGCTGGTTTGTAGTGGATGTGCCGGTCTCCATATTATAATACACAGGCTGGTGCATCCACCGACAGCCATCTGTGGGTCGCTGGATAAAATCTTTTAAGTAGGCCGGATGTAGTTTGGAGACCCCCTGGCCTAGACAAAGCTGATACCAGAATTCTGCAGGACGCAAATGGCAGTGATTTGGGAAATATTACAGGGAGCTCACCGTACATATTGCAATCTGACTGCACAATATCTCTTAGATTTACTAAAACTAAAAAATATATTAGAAGGACCTAAACTACCCATTTGCATTCAATTAGGCTGCCCCCTGCACTACAGTTTTTGTTTTTGGTGAATTTAAAGGGGATAGTACAGTCAGATTAAAAGGTGTGTGGTAAACTTAGTGACACCAAAACTTAAAAGTTAAACCATAAAAATACATCCAAGAACCATAACTATTAAACAAAAATGTATCTTATTTGTGCTGTAAATCCTCAAATCATCTTTGAATTGGTTCTGACACTGTCCTTCCTTCTGAAGGGTGGCTACGTTTTTTCCTCATGGTCCCTGTGTGTGTTGTAAAGTAGTCACCGCTCCAAGCCCACTCCCGTGATGGACTACAATCGCAATACAAATTAGTAAACTAGACAGGATATTGTAGTCCATCACTGGAGCGAGCTTGGAGCGGTGGCTACTTTACAACACACACAGGGACCACGGGGAACAAAAGTAGCTCCCCTCCAGAAGGAAGGACAGTTTTAGCATCAATTCAGAGATGATTTGAAGATCTACAGCCGAGTGATACACAAATAAGATACATGTTTGTTCATTGTTAAGGTTCTTGGATGTATTTTTATGGTTTAACTTTTGAGTTTGGTGTCACTTTAAGGCCATTTACATCATGATGACATGGCAAAGGATAATTTGATGTCAATTGAGCTTACCCAATGCATCATTCACTTGGTGTCCCGGTTACCAAGGACTGGAGGGTGAATACAGGAGAGCACTGAAAGGCAGTCCAAAGAACTTTAAATATGTGGAGGTTAATCCAAGGTGAAGCATGAGTTCTCATTTGCGGGATCGCCAGTGGAGCGATTATGAGCTCATCACCAGCCATAAAAAATGTCAGACATTTTAATTAACTGCTGTAAATTAGAACCTTTGCTTAGCTCCAGGTATATGAGTAGTTTATGATGCAGAGTGAGATATGATACACCAAGATGACTTGCTTGAAGGCTGGCATTTTTTCTCTGAACCAAAGAAAATAAAATAAAACTGAACTACAATAAAAACATATTTTTTTTAAGTTTGGAAAGAGTGGGCAAGGGTTCAATACAAGTGGGTATCACCACTTGTATTGCTGTCTGTATCAATGCTGAAATTTGCTCTAACTTCCTGTTCTGTATGGCTCATGTCAGCTCAACATCAAATGGTGGGATTCTTTCCATAATGGGTAGAAGAGATTGGTCACCAGTACACCTTGGAGCTTTGTAGAGCTGCAATAACTAATCGACTAAATTGGTAATAATCGATGATGAGAATAGTTGGCAACTATTCTCATCATCGATTAACGTTGAAAAAATTATCAGGTAAATGAAAAATAATCGTTAGCTGCAGCCCTATAGCTTTGTTACAAAGATTAAAGGTGTCCTGGTGGCTTATTTCTTCTATTATACCGATACCAATTGGGGGATTGCTGCCAAAATTTAAAGGTCAGGTCCGGTAAGGCATGCAAAAAGTAATATATTGATTTGTTTTTCCAAATGGGAAACGGTCAGTAAAAATCCCTGATTAAGGTTCTAACCTGTCCCTGATCTACTAAAAACTAGTGTTTGTCACTGGTTACCGAATGAGCACATACAGTAAACCAGTAAACATGTGACAGTGGTTCTAAACCTTACCAGTCTGCCCTGAACTAAAAAAAAAAAAAGAAGTTTGGACTGGAGCCAGGTCTTGAGCAAGGGAACCTATAGAAGGACCATATTACATCATAATGTCTAATTGTACCATAGCAAATTAAAAATATCAATATATAATCAGAAAACATAAAAGTTGGATACATTTCCCAACCTGGGTTCACACATATTTGCTGGCAGAATTTATAAATACCAAAGGCCACCATATAGAAATGAAGGGCACATAAGCAGTATTACAATGCTCGGGTATCCATGGGAAATCTTTGCATTCCTCTAATTCAGAGCGAGGGAAAGCTGGACAATGAAGAAGCAAGACAGGAAAAGTACTGATGCCTTTAAACATTGGCACTGCTGACAAATTCTACAAATACCATGGATTGCATTGGCAACAAAAGAATAGATCCTTCAACAAATCAAGCCAAACCTTTCATTAGAAGCACAGATGACTAAACGGAAGCTGTCTTTTTTTAGACACATTATTGGAAGAGCCAACTCACTAGAAAAAAATAATAATGCTTAGAAAAGTCATAGGGAATAGAAGAAGAGGAAGACCAGCAATAAGGTGGATGAATAGAGTCACAGTCTTTATCACATAAAGACTGAAGACTGGTCATCCTGGAGAAATACTATCCAAATGGTCACCAGGAGTCAACATCAATCCAATAGCACTTAATATTAATAAATTAAGAGTGTCAAATGATACAAAGTCAGTCTCGTTACATAGGTTACACTATAACTGCTACATACAGGAGCATTTTGCCATTGAAGAATCCCAACAAATTGTCCTGGAACTATGGGGAATCTGTTGAAACAAGTAAACAGACACCGGCACTCCAAATAGCAAATCAATAGCGTCTTTTCATTGATGCATGAAACATAGCATGATACACCCATTGCAACTTTTCAAGGTCTCACAGGATCCCCTCCATCAGGCAAAACAAGTGATGATGGCCGCAGCACCCACTTTAACATTTTAGAACAGCAGTTCTGAGTGCGAAGGTTTCATGGACTGTATTCTGTTTTTAAACAGGCCCAGCTTTCTGAATGGCTAACCTAGTCTGTCCTCTGGTGTACCAAGGCTTCCAGTGAAGGCACACAGCCGCCCACACTCCATGATGTCAACAGCAAATTCTCAAGTATGATAAAAGGTTCCATCCTGTCGTCCTGGTGCCAACCAGCCAGGGCCTCATTATTGCTGTCCCGCAACAGTTTATACATTTTTATTGGTGGAATTGTTCATTTCAACCAAAGCCTCAGTCTCCATTGTGTGGCCATAACATTGTATCTTATTGGTACAATACTAGGGACAGCCAGTCAGTTGGGGTAGCAGAGGGACAACGCAAGATTGTTGACCTAGGGGCAGGAAGTATAAATCTGGCCCCGATTATAAATGAAAGCCCAAATCCAGCCAAAACCTTTTGTTGAGTGTTCAACAAATTCAGACCTTCTGTCAAGTTTTTATTTCTGTTATTGCCAATGCGTTTTGCCTGGTAGGCTTCCTCAGAGCTTTGACTTTTGCTTACACATGTGCATATATGGGAAAACTATAATCTTATCAGTGGATATCCATTCAAATTCCAATACTAAATTCCAAAGACCTCCTGCTTTCCAGCTCCCTCGTCAACTCCTCCAATGCTCGCCTCCAGGACTTCACTAGAGTCTTTCCCATCCTCTGGAACTCTTTACCCCAACCAGTCCGACTATCTCCCACTTCTGACTGCCTTTAGGCGAGCCCTTAAGACTCATCTCTTCAGGGAAGCCTATCCCACCTCAACCTGAACCACTGAACTATCATATTCTCAAACAATTCATCCCCACACAGCTACCTCCTCATGTATCACTGGCCCCTCCCTTTTAGATTGTAAGCCCTCAGGGGCAGGGCCCTCCTTACCATCTTGTCTTGATTTGTATTGTGATTGTAATGTCTTCCTTACATTGTAAAGTGCTGCGCGAACTGTTGGCGCCATATAAATCCTGTATAATAATAATATTACGTGTCCCTGGGGTCTTATGGTACTTTTCATACAGATATCTAAGAGGATGTTCACAAAAGCCACAAGCCGACGAAGCCGTAAAGTGTGTATGGACTGTGTTATGGTGTGCTTGATAATGGTAAATCAAACAGTGGAACTATACTGTATATTAATTCCGGTATGGACAAGCATTTTATTCAGATATGGTGGATCTAATGCATTATTAAGAATCCCTTTAGGAACTAATATTCACATAGGTATTGAGCAACAGTTCCCACAGAGAGAAAATCTGAGCATTTATTCAATTGGGTCAATAATATATGAACCCTGATATATGCTTTTTACATTGGAATTTCCGAGCACTGTGCTCAGAAGTGGTAATCTAAGATCAGGGGCATCAGTATCTGTCTGGCCACCTTGGGGGAGGGCTGGCGTTGCACGCTAATGGAGGGGAAGCTGAAGCGGGGGGGGCTTGGAGACATCTCCCCATCCAGCTCTAGCTCTGGCCGGCATTCTGTCCAGATCCTGTGCAGTGACATCATTGGTTACCAGGTTGCCAACCAGTGTCCTTACACATCTCCTCGGCTGGCTCTTAGTAACCTTTGATGCTCTGGCCGGAAAGGGGGGCCCCCACGTGACCCAGAGAGATGTCATCTGAGCCAGGATGGCCCTTTCTAACATAACTTTACTATGTGCTAGTGGTTGGAGTACAAACATTATAAATATAATTGTAGTGGATAACAATAACTGCAATATACACTGAGCGGCCAGATTATTATGACCACCTGACGTTTGTAGGCAAATTAGCTATAATTTTGCGCTGAAGTTGCTAGAGGGCCAGACCATTATAAATAGGGAAGCAGGTTGTTTACCACGACAGTAGAAGTGATTTGTTTCTGAAGATACGGGGAAACAACGCGATTTAACAGCCTTTGAACGTGGGATGATTGTTGGCGCTCGGAGCCATGGAGCGAGTATCAGCAAAACAGCAGAATTCGTTAAATGTTCAATTGCAGCTGTTGTTAAAGTGTTTAAAGACCGGACTGTCAGCCGAAAATCTGGGTCTGAATGTGCGAATTGTGGCCGTCAGCGACTAGTCAATGTTAGGGCAGAACGGAGAGTGGCAAGACTGGTACGAGACAACCGAAGGGCAACAGTGCCGTGTCAGATTCCTTGCATCACCTTTCATCATCTCGTGGAGTCACGAGGCGGCCCAATGAAGTCATCTTGTGGAGTCATCTCGTGGCCCAACTAAGTACTGATGGGGTGGTCATAATAATCTGGCCTCTCAGTGTATATTCTTTGCGATCGCTGTTGTCTTTGTGCCGATTTTGATCTTCACAAATTGCTATTTGGTGCCTGAGTGTGATACTCATTACTGGCACAGGGAAGAAGACAATACATGTAACCTTGTTGTAGATTATACATAACACGCAGTTCAATTTTAATTGTTCAGGAGTCTGCAACCTTTTTAATGTGTGGGCTATTGTTTTTATACACTTGTGTCCACTTGTGCTAAATAAATATGTTAATGTTTTATATATAATTTACTGCTAACTGGAATCATAACTCCATTTATGTTTTTTCTTTTATTTGTAGGAGGGATTCCGTTACAGTTTTTACCTCTCGAGAGGTATGAGGATTCCCTCCCTTCCTGTCCCTATGACGCCCATACAAGAAATATGAGGTCAGCCAGGAAGTGACAGCAATAAAAAGTTTGTTAAAAGTTCTAATTCTTCCTCACTCTATAAAAATTAGTTTTTTTTGTGCGTGAGTCCAATGGAAAAATTTCCCATGGCTTTCTGTTTCGACAGGGGAGGGTAAAACTCCCCATCAGGGGCATACATAAAGCTTGTGGAGACTGAGGCTGCACATGGACCCGCTGGGACTTAGGGCCTATTTGGGTCAGATAGATGTTTTTACATGGCAACAGTTGAATGGGAAAGAGGAAGGGGAATGGGCCAGGGGTGGGGGTAAAAATGGGTTAGATGGAATTTTAGACCCTTCCCATTGTCTTGTAAACCTGGACTCATGTCTATGTAGCTGTTTAGTCACTACGCAGTGAATAAGTGTTTTTACATGGCCCACGGTTGAATGGGAAAGAATACGGGGATCGGCTGGGGACGTAAAAATTGGGTTAGTTGGAATGTAAAAACCCTTCCAATTGACTTGCATTCCTGGACTTATGTCTATCTAGTTGTTAGTCACTGCACAGTGGCCAACAGTTGAATGGGAAAGAGGAAGGGAAATGGGTCGGGGAAAGGGGGGGATGGGAATTGGGCTAAAAATTGGGTTAGATGGAAACTGAAACCCTTCCCATTGTCTTGTGTATGCTGACGCACTTCTATCTAGTTGTCAATCAATGCACAGTGAATAAGTATTGTTACTTGGCCAAAAGTTTATTGTGGAGGGGGAGGGGATAGAAATTGGGTTAGCTAGATGCTGAGACCCTAACATTGTCTTGTATATCTGGACTCATGCCTGTCTAGTTGCCAATCAATGCACAGGGAATGTGTTTGAGTATACTTGGGCTTACTTCCATCTAGTTGTTATTCAATGCACAGTGAATAAGTGATGTGTTACTTGGTCAAAAGTTTAACGTGGAGGGGGGAGGGGATGGAAATTGGGTCAGATAGATGCTAGGACCCCTCCCATTGTCTTGCATACCTGGACTCACTTCTATCTCATTGTCAGTCAATGCACAGTGAATACATGTTGTTACTTGGCCAATATTTAAATGAGGGGGAACCCTAAAAAGTTGTCCTAAACAGGGGCCCTAGGTGACTATCACTGCTGCCCCATACAAGGAACATAAGACAGCAAGAAAACCCTGAAAGAGGCTTAAACGCTTCCCAGCTCAACGCAAAACAAATGTAAGCATTTTGGGTTAGAAGTAAATTAATGGTAGAGTGAATGTATGTTGAACCCCGGCTGAATCTTGAGACATGACCCTTGATAAATAAATATCACAAATGAGAGGGAAAGACTACAGCTGGCCATACGCAGTTAAAATTTGAGCAGATTTGCTGCAATCAGTGGAAATTTCCACAGTGGGTGGGCCTGCCTGACTCGACAAAAGTTGAATACTCAATCGACTTTTGTCAAAGATGCTGGGCTGAAAACTGTCAAACAGTGACTGCAGATTCCCACATAAACGCTGTTAAGCAGGGCTGAACGGTAAAAACAATATGCATAGGGGGTGATTTATTAACCATTCGGACAGCGTACAGCTATGCGAACGAGATTACCACCTCATTATGGCCACTAGGTGGGGCTGGGGAGCATAGGAATTTTTATCTGCTGATCAGCTCCACCTATTGGCCATAATATGCTGTGAACCTCATTCACACAGCTGTTCACTATGCGAACGGTTTGTGAATTGGAACAGAAGTCCATGAACCCATTGTGTTCCTGACTGCTTCATGCAAAAATGAGAAGGTGGGAGCAACGGTAGTCGACGAACTCCCCCCCCCCCCCACCCCTACCCCAGTGTATGGCCAGCTTCATTTGGTTTTCATTGACACATGGTCTTTTTTTTTCTTGCTTTTGATATACAGTATTTAACTTTATTACACATCAAATACTTTGAGGAACAAAATAGAATTGAGTACAATTTGCAATATGTGCCATCATTTAGTTCAGTTTTTATGGAGCGCAGTTTAACAGAATCGTTCAGAGCACCGCGTTAAATTTTAATACTAGAGCCTCTTTTACTCAGTCTTGCAGTAATTGTAATAGAACTGGCCGCATTTGTCTTCTTAAACAACATTAAGGTGACTTATATTTGCTGTTAGCTCTCAGCTAAAAAAAATCTGGTGGAAGAAATTTTAACGGCCTAAGAAATAGTAAAATTGTTTTTGTGCTCGATGATGTTGCTTTATAATGTAATTATACTTCTTAGTAGAGCTGCAACAACTAATCGACAATAATCGATGATGAGAATAGTTCTCATCATCGATTAGTTGGTTGGGGAAGGAGAAGAGGGGGGAGAGAGGAAGAGAGAGAGGGCGGGGGGAGAGAGAGAGGGCGGAAAAAAAAGAGAGAGAGAGAGAGGGGAGAGAGAGAGGGGGAGAGAGATAATTTTTTATACAACCAATCGATTAGTTGAAAAAATAATCGGGTAACTAATCGATTATGAAAATAATCGCTAGCTGCAGCCCTACTACCTAGTACTGGACAACAAAAGCAGTATGTCCCACAGACAAGGGAATCCAAGGTTGAGTATATACCCATGTATACAGTCCAATGAGAGTGCCAAACAAGAAAGCATGAGAGCCCAAAACATGTTTAATAATAGAATGGGTTCGTAAATGTAAAACACAAAATAGCCAACACGTTTCGGGGGCTCAAAGACCTCACCCTTCTTCAGGGTTACAATTACACATAAGTGTTTTCCGAAATGATTTAATTGGGATTAGGGTATAGCAGATTGTGTAAATACAAATGTAATCATGATGCAAAATGTTTTGAATCACCACAGGAGCAAGGACACCACACCCCTAGTTTAGGTATGCAACAAACAATAGAGATAGATGGGGCTTTTTAGGTTTCATAAAATGCAATGGAACATAATGCACCATAATAACCACAAAATCACATATAATAAAATGACATGTATTATTAAAACGTTTCATGATCCACATAAAGATGAAAATTGATTAAATATACCCACTAATATCAATGATCAAACAACATAGAACCTCCTTGGACTCTGTACAATATACATGATTGATACAATAAACTTATTTAAACAACAATTTCCTGATAATATTTGATAATTTTATATATAGTCATGATCAAAGTAAAATATTCTGTAAATCTGTACTGTGTCCAGCCTTCTACACCAGGGGTGTCAAACTCAATTTAATCGAGGGCCCATCAACATGCATCAACATGGTTGCCCTCAAAGGGCCTGTAAGACTATATAAATGTATCTAATCTTTATCACAATTGCCTCTGCATTCGATTATCACTGGTTTTAGTCATAACTTAAAGGAGAACTATGGGGTCAGGGCTTTTCCCCATAGTTCTCCTTAGGGTAACGGGAGGACACAAACTAGCGTCCTCCCGTCACCCTAAGCTCAGTATACTACTACTGCTGTCTGGATGTCTGGATCCGCCCAGCTGCGTGAGTGACAGCAGAGCCAGCTGTACCCGCCCCCTCCCCCGTCCGTTCCACCAGTCAGCGCTGGCGGATCGGAGCGGGGAGGGGGGAATCCAGCCCCTCCCCTGTCACGGCTCTCTGCAGGGACAGGATCGAGAAGTGAGCGAACGCCGGTATGTGTTCGCTCACCTCCCAATCTACTGAGCCGACCTGTGACAGTCTCATTGTCACAGGTCGGCTAGATCTATGAGGTGAGTGAAAAGCACTCACCTCATAGTTCTCCTTTAATACCTACATCTGAAAGTAGAGGTCTAGGAAATGGCCTGGTGGGTCGGATTCGGCCCCTGGGCCTTGAGTTTGGCACATGTGTTCTACACGTTTCGCCAAAGTTTCATCAGGAAGTTGTAGGTAACATTAATACCATAAGTAGAGCAGTGACCTCATCACTTACCCTACAACATAAGGCAACACTGGGTATTTTGGTGGTGGATGTGGTGAAAGAAGAAGCAGTGGTAAGTTTGGTATCAGTAGTTCGGGGGCAGGTGGGGGAAGGTTTGCATGGACCAGGGGTAGGCAAACTCTGGCCCTCTAGCTGCTGCGGAACTACAAGTCCCATTAGGCATGGCAAGACTCTGACAGCCACAGGCATGACTCCCAGAGGCAGATATATAATGGGATTGATGGTTTCACCACAGCTGGAGGGCCGAGGTTGCCTACCCCTGGCATAGACGCTTGCCCTAAATGGGAAAGGTGACAGTGTCTTTTTAAATATCATGAAGCTGTACATATTTAACATACATGTATGTGAAGGAGTCCGGAATCATCCAAGCTGAAGATAGCTGAGAAAAGGATGCGACTGTCGGGGGAGGTAATTTGCTACATGCAGTTGACTTTCTGCCCATTAATCGAATTAAAGGACACCCCCAAACTCATAAAAGCCTCCTTCAGCCTTTAAAGCCTGACTGAATTACAATACAGCCCACACTGAAAGGAAACCTGTGCAGGAGAATCATGTAGACTTCCATTTCTGAAAACGCCAGCTGCCTGGCTGCCTTTGGATTCCGTACCCCCAAACCCTGACCTGGAACATGCATGAAGCATATTGAGTCACAGTGAAGTCACAGCGACTGTTAAAGTGCCAAAGCAATGTCATTAGCATGACAACCAAGCAACTGCCTTTTTTTAAAAGGTGGTCACCAATGACAGCCACCATCAACCTCTCAATGCAAGTGTTTGAATGATTGAAGCCCTTACACCAGAGGTGAGCAAACTCCAGCCACCCAGCTAACTACAATTTCCATCATGCGTCTGCCAATAGGTGCCATGCCTATGGTGGTCATAATCTTGCACAACAGCTGGAGGGTCAGACTTTGCCCACCCCTGCCTTATACAGAGTTGTAAACTTTCATGTACACATGTTCTCAGTTTCCCTTTCGTAGTTTTAATCATCATTGCTCGAATTTACGTTTACCGGTCCTTTAAGAGCAGCTTCATATTTTCCTTACAATTAATTCCTTATTTATTAAAATAAAAATAGTGCTAACAAAAGGCAGTGCGAACGCTGAAATTTAAAGCAGACCTTGAACAATATCAAAGAAAATGTGTAAAAATGTACCAACAAAATAATATTAAAATATATATTATTTAACAATATAATGATATTTAATAACATAATTATATTTATTAATATACTAATAAT